>NC_052665.1:8826290-9130645 GCF_016802725.1 Solenopsis invicta
TACTACTCGCGCCGTCGAAATATACCTGAGCTTTTATCGAGTGGCCGGAACGAGCTCGCGGTAAAGTTCGTTTCGGTTGAATGTTTCTATTCAAATTCCATTTCCGGACTTGTATTACTTATTCGTGCGCGAAACTCGTGCTGGTTTCCTTATTGAAAATATTTGTTGTTTAGAGCGAGATTTTCGAATGCGCACCTGGCAAAATTCTTGGCGCGACAAACTTTCATAAAATTTTCAATCGAATAAATGTCGAATTATCTCGTAAATTTACGTTACGAATTTGAAATATAGCATTGTTGTGTATTTATAATCGATGTGATAATTGCGTGATTTATTAGCGCTTTACTGAAACGCAATGATAAATTGTTATCTCAGCAGAAACAAAATATTTTCGGGCGTTTTATCTCTCCCGAATTATTCTCGGTAGATAAACACACATTTCATTTCATTTAAATTATATTAATAATGTACATTTTATTTATAAAGTATCCGCTGCCGGAAATATTTATGCTTAACGAATGAAAATGTCCGGTCTATCCGCAACGATACGTACATACATATGACAAAACGCTCTCGCGCACTTTGCATTTATGTCCTATCGCGTTTGTTTATTTATTTTAAACATGCAAAAACCTTTTCCGGCTTAAAAGCAACGGTGAAAGCCATCAGCCGCAGGTAATAGCTTTGCACACTGGCTTTCGAGATCCTGTCGATTACAGCATATCTGCGCTTACAGTGTATTCTGGTAATTTTTCTGAATATTTTATCTATAACAAGTTGAATTTATAATATATATATTGACATTTTGCACATTATTTGAATTATACACGTAGAGTTGTTTAACAAAGTAGTAAACGAGATTTGCAATAAACATCTGTGATTACACCACATTTGTGCGTATTTTGAAAATATGAGACTGAACGAGTCGACAGGTCTATCAGCAAATCGCATATATGTTTTCGAAGAGACAACCTGCACCGAGGATCTTTCCGCATTCTGATTTAGTTCGCCCGCGAAGCGTAATGAGCGTTGCTGCAATTCATTTGCCGAGTAAGCGGGTGCATTCCGGGTAAATGAATTACATTACCCCGGGATTATGTCGTGAAATATACCGAGTAAGAAAATTATGAAAAGATGCCCATGACTGCGGCGCAGATGCGCGAGTAAATCGAAATACACCGCCGCGGCGCCGTGCGGGATAAAATTGTGTGTTAAATTTATAGCCCTGAATTGATAGCGAAACAAAGGCGTCCCTTCGAAGGATCCCGCCGTGATACGCGCGACCGTGATGGCGGAATTTCTATGCTTAAAACTGGGATAGGAGCCCGTAAATATGGCTTATGGGCTCAAAACCTGAAATAATGAAATGTTCTTCTTAATATTTATAAGCGAACAAATGCGGCCCCTTTCATGAGTAAATAGACGTGAAATCACACGGTCGCTTAACTTTCGAAAATTACCTCTCAAATATTAACATGCACGTATCCTTTCTTTCCCTATTTGTTTCATATTCTTTCATATTGAAACAATTCAGAGACTTCGATTCAGTCGTGTTGCGTAATCTAAATACAAGCAACACGAGAGCTAGCACTTAATATAGTTTAAATCCATTAAAGTTTACATAAGCAGCGTCGTATCAATCCAGCGAGCGTATTTTTCAAAGTTATGCTACCGCAGATGTTTTCTTCTCGTTGATTTAATTAAAAAGCGTCGTTATTATTTACGGAGCGTCCCGTAATCGCACTCCCTCAGCTATACACATTTATCATGTGCGCTCGTGTTCGCACGTGAGGCTCGACTTAAATTTAATCCCTAGAATAACTTACTGATTATTTCAAGACTATGTTATTTTGACATCGCTCTTAAAATAATCATTTCCTGAAATTATCGATTTTAGAGGTATGTCTCTATAACATTTTCATAAGACTTTCATAATATTTTTTAACAGTTTAATAGCTTTACGCATTTTACTAAATATTTAATCAATCACGAGGCTTAAGAAGCAGAATATTGTCCCAATTTGAGACAGCAAAAAAGAAGAGCACGTGATTCGCAATCTTGTTCGCGTTTTGCGGCGATCTGCGGATCTGCGCTTTCTATGCGCGAGGTCGAGGCGTGTCCACCGTACAAATAGGGCGGAATGATGGATATGATAAGCTGTCCAGATAGCGAGCGAGGGTTATTTTCAATACATCAACTCCGGTTAACCTCTAGTAGATGCATAGGTGCACACGAAGAATGGAGAGGTGAACGCAGCTGGGTGACAAAGGATACACCCATCTTTCGCAGGTTACCTGGCTGATAGGTCGATTAATTAACGCCCGTTGATTGGAGAACCGCGTGACGAACGAGAGTTCCTCGTAATTACGAGAGCCTTGCGCGTCCGCCTAGTCGCATTTTCTGTTTGATTAGTCGGTCGCATCCTCTTTTTTTTTGCGTTCACGAACGCGCAACTCGTTCCTGCGCCTTGCGCGAAAATTCCCAGCCCAGCCCGACGCGACGCGGCGGCACACATACAGCGAGGGAATTAAATTTGCGGACGCGGTACCATACGCGCGAGACTCCCCGGTTCTAGAACGCGACATTCGCACGAATCCATAGAAAGTACGTGGCGGAGGAACGTGATCGAAATTCGATAACCCTCGCGATTTCGAGGCAACTTTTTTTTTAGCAACCTCTGCGTCGGATTTAATAAATTCTAACTTAATACTTTCAAAAGAAATACTCTCGTGCAAGACGTACAAGAGAACCGTATTATTTAATCCGCTCTAGTGATCCGCGACGTTTATGTATGTGAATTATTTATTAATTTGTAATTGTCATTACGATAATGTTTAAGCAGCAACGCCGCTAGATAATTTATCTTGCTAATATCGTGCTCTAAATCTAATGGACGTGTATCAAGAGATGAAAGTGTTCTTATTGAGCAATCGGTCACTGTCCACCGTTGCTGTACGTTATTAATTACAGCAGTGTCGATTCTCGCGCTTCGCATCTGATTCGTATGATCGATCGACTGGCTGCATCGCGAGAGCGTATCTAGCTCGAGGACACCGCATACATAACATCGACATGTATCGTACACTTGGCTCCAGGAGAACTCTTCAAGCACGTAATGCATATGTTGATTCCAGCCGGCGGTGATTGTGTATGTGTCGTATCTATGTACACCGCAAGAGATAAGCAAAGACAATGTATCGCATCAGCCGTCCGTAAGATATTTCCAGCAGTCGCTCCTTTTTCATCCCCTACCGCTACCTGCTACTCCAGCATCCCGGAAGATCCGCCATGGAAAGACGGATACGTCAAGAAGTAAAGTCAGAATCTTATTTCCCGGGACGCTTCTTCCTCGTGTCTTTTCTTCTCAGTCCCCGCCGCCTGGGCCGTCCTCTATCTTTTTTTTCTCTTTTTTTTTCATTTCTTTCCTTTTTCCCGCTGTCTCGCTTATATTCCGCTTCGCTCCCCTGCCTGCCCTGTTCGCGAAAAGACGCGGAATCACGCGTCAAAACTGTAAGATGCAGACGTGCAAACCCCAGAGTTGACGGTCCCCCGCAAGTATAGCGTCACCGCGAGCACACTGACGTGTCTGTCTGTCTGTCTGTCTGTCAGCCCAAACGAGACCGCTTCCAATACGAAAACGTGATACTTTTCTTTATTCGCCAGACAAAATTTATATTAAATCCAACAACGCAACAAAAATTTTTAAGTTTTCCCCGTAATTAAAAATTCTTATTTCGATCGTTCGTGTGTCGCAAGCATGGCCTTCTCGCGAACATATAATTAACGTGGCGCCGCACACGACCCTTAACAATGTTACAGCAATTATTTAGTTACTTCGTACGATAAGTTTACCTAAGATAGGCTGGCCCCTCGACGCTCGTGAATTAATATTCGCCGAAGGTAGCGGGGCGAGATATTCTTGGGCGACTGTGCGCGATACATAGCTGGGGTAACTAAAGACTGTTTCTCCCGCAAGGGAAAATGCACAATGTCCGCTGTATCGATTCGCATTGTATTAGTCAGCCGGTGGATATATAAAAACGACAATTAAGCGGTTACATGGCGGTGGCCTTTGCGTCGTGAATAATTGCCACGTCCTTGGGAAAGCGGACGAATCCTCTCTTCGTTGGACGAGAGAAAGGGTCCCCACGGGCGTTTTTCAGGAACCCTTTTACCCTTTCGCTCAAGGTTTTAATGTTGCCCGTCGGGCAGGAACGGCTAATGGGCAGTTTAATGAAAAACGAGGTCATTCTTTACAATTACGTCTTTCCAGAAGCGACGTGCGATAATTTCGGGCACGTTCAATATGCGCCGCGCTGGCGACGCGCGACGGGCGCGTTGCTCCGAAGAAATGTCACCACAGAGGAAAGGGTTTCCATGTCATTCGTCAACGCGATTAACGCGCATTAATAAAATCGCTGCAGCTCTTACACGGCGCTTGCCGCAAAATCAGGATCCATGCACTTGCGCTCATCGCAACGCAGTGGCGAAACACCGCGACCACAGCAATAGAATAGCCTTGTCCGCAAATAGAATGGCGCGCGATCGCTCAAATAAATCGTCCGGCTCGTAATCGATGAGGCTGCCGATCCGCACGTATATCGATGGCAATTCGAATATTCCTACGTCGGATCCCGACGGCAAACAGGTGCGCCGTATCTGATCACGCATTAATCCGGCGCGAATCCGTGAGCGGGAGCAATTCGGTGACTTAATTAAACCAATTAATTCCGTGTGGTGTAACGACCACCGTGAAACTTCCAATATCTGAGAACGAGCGGTGGTAGCCCGGATCCATGCGGTTGCAGTCGATTTCCAAGCGGTTCCGGAATCGCTTTGACCCCGTTACTATTGCCGGGAGAAAGCCCACACAGCCGGGGCGAAGTATCGATTTGGAAAGTGTCGAACTTTTGTGCTAGCGAATTGTGCAGGCCAACGATCTCTCGGCAGTTCTTTTCGTAAAAACTCTAACACCTGGATCGAATAATTAATCCATTTTCATTCTCGCGCAAAATAGGACGATAACGTCAAGTAATATAGAACTGTAACGCGATTAAGGAATGGCAATCGAGTCAAAGCAGCGGAGCTAAATTAAAGCGTAAGCTTGCGCTTAATGCGCGTAATTCTCGCAACCGGTGCTCCCATTGGTACGGCGAGCGCCGGTAGTCGCGCGACTTTGAAAACAATCGATTAACAAATATCCCCGTGTAATTAATTCAATCGCAATCAGAGCCCGCGCACGTACGTTATTAAATTTTCGACGCTGTTCGCGCGCCCGTCGGTATCACGTAGCGAATATTGCTTCACCGTTGTAATTTCGTCGGGCATCCGTGTGACACAATTTATGATCTTCGACGTAATAATACGTTTCTTGAACTGGAAAAGAGTCACAAATTTAACTGGGGGGAAAACAAAGGGGAAGGATTGAAATTATTTGCAAATCGACCACGGTAATCGCTACCACCACATGTTACCGTGAAGGAACGTCGGTCGGGATTGCGCGGGGTATACGTTAGACGAAGGTCTACGACCCACCTTTATAATTTGATGTTGCGTGTTATTAAAGGGTCATTAAAACTCTTCGTGCATCTACTAATTACTTGCACGCAGAGAACGCGCTGCATCGTTTAATCGATATTCGACTTGGTTGCTTCCATGATGCAACCTGCCTGCCATTCAACGCGCCGATATCGGCAGCAACATTCTGTAGAACGCAGGCGACATTTGTCGATATCCATGACTATCAGGGTATCTCAGTCTTGATATCGACACATAATAATAAGTGCCATAAATTTAGACTGAGTTTATTTTTTATATAAGTATTTTAATAAGGATAAACAATAATTATTTTCTTTTTATAATTAATCTTTTTATAATCAGACTTGGTAAACTGAAGAAAGAATTTAGTAATAATATCAAGCCTAGACGATAATTACTTTGGTGATAGTGGAGATAGTTTCAATTAAATGTTCGATTAATATTTAGTCATGTTTATTAATGTTTAGAAATCAATTTGTTACTATTATTATGTTTGGTTACTATTAATACAATTACTAAATATTTGTTTATATTAATTAAACATTTAATTGAAATGATTTCACCACAGATTATTATTATTATCAAATTTTTTTTCTGTGCAACCATTATCTTTTTTCCATTTACGATGTAAAAATATACAATTCGAGTGAACGTTCGGTTAGCATTTTACTAGTTTTTAAAAATCATCGGTTGTAATTTATATTGTATATAACAATATCTGCGATTTTTAAGCAAAATTTTTCTTGCTTTCTGATTTTGTTTTACGAAAGCAGCGCACGACGAAACTCAGTCGATGGCGACCTAGTTTTATACAATATTGTACAGCTTCTCGTTACTTTCACGCTTGCAACGCGATCGCGGGGCTTAGTTCATTTTCACGCTGTTATTTGACGCGTTCGTCGTGCACGCTAAAGTTTTATGAATCCAACGACGTAAGCGATAATGTCGCGTAGAAATTACCAAGTCGTTACTCGGCGAATCGAAGCTGCTAGAGAGTTACGAACTTTAAGTGTCGTTAAACGGAGAAAAAGGAAGTAGAACGTCGCAATCGGAGATGTAATGAATCGAGAGGCGAAGGAGAGCCAGTGAAATGCACGGCAGCATCGAGATAAATTAATTCGGAAGAAGCGAGTGTTTTCCTCACGATAGAAATCTACGACTCGAGCACCTTTCTGAATGGCAAAGGGCATTGTCGTTCTTCAATATTTGTGCATCGTATCTCTTTTGGTGTCGTATATGTTTTATCTAAAAATACTTATTGTTCGTTACATTATGTTTATTTTATGCAAATGATACTTTTTTTCTTTCTTTTAAATATGGAAACATCGTTGTTCGTGACATAATAAATGCAAATACGATGTACATACATATATTATTTTTCGTTAATAAGAATTGGAATATTTGCATAAAATCGTAACAGTAATAAACGCCGCGTAATATATTCTCTATTTATTGTTTGGCGTGTGATATAAAAATTTCAAAAGCGCGCGCGATTGCTGAAAATGATCGATAAAGTCTAACGTATTTTGGAGAGCGTTACGAGACATTTTGAAGCAACAAGAAAATTAGAGATAAAAATTGTAAGAAGTATGCGCTCCTGCACTTTATCGTACAAGCGTTAAAGTGTAAATGTGTGCAAACATGTTATTTTTTGCCGGTATCTGAAGTGCTATTTACAGATTTGCTACACGGAATATCGAAACAGGCGGCAATTCACGCCGAATAAAATTTCACATACGCCTATTTTGAATATACGGACGGCAATATTGATTCAGCTTAATGAACATTTTACTTCAGCTACCAGCAGGATGCAATAAAAATATCTCGCACCATTGAGGCAATCGAAGCGGCTGCACAAATCGCAGCGATATTCTCATTTGATCGTATAAACGCCTGCTGAAAGTTATATAGAATGATGTGTAAATAAACTCAACGAGAACGCGGCTGTTTTCATTCAATCGCACTCGATCTAACAGGTCGCGATCGGGACGAGAGTACGCGAGCGTGATAAATTACTGCGAACGAGGAAAATTTGTGCATTCGTTCCTCGAACCCGAGCACGTCCCCAAGAAGTCGCCGACGACGACGACGACGACGACGACGACGACTATGGCGGGCAAGATCGCGGTAGTTAGAATCGAAACGAGCGAAAATACCGCCTGGCCTATATACGTCGCGGAATCCTCATTAATCGCCAGATACGTCGTGATATCTACGATCTCCCGAAGACGCGCCGGGCTCGTTAGGGGCCAACGCCAAGGAAGCGAAGAGAATCGTTATCTTTCCGCGCAATTTCCATATATCTCGGCGCGATAAATGCCGCGCTTTCGGAAGAAACGACTCGCCGACAAATAAGCTTCGAGCTTTTTTTATCTGGGCCAATGAAAGCGAGGGCGAATGCTTCGGAAGCGAGTCGATAGTTCGATAAGTCCCACGACAACGAGCGCACCTTTTACGGAGCCTTAGCACGCAATCACGAGGTTCCGCGCGAATGGAACTTTTACGAGGTAAAACCAGTCGAATCTCGATATCGCGTCGTACGACTTAAGCTCGTATCTCTCGCGCAACAAGATATCGATACTTTAGATAGGAAATATAGTCAGCTTATAAAATACGTGATTCAGAAGGCTCAAGATCAAATCAGCTGTTATGGTAATAACATCATCCCATGTCTCTCGCTTTGACTCGTTATTGCGTTATTTGCTGGTGGAAAGTGGAACATTAAACGTTCGGCGTAGATGAACTCGTAAAGCTACGAGCTGTTTCGCACCAAAGACACACCTCTCCGCCGGAATAAATTTGAATATCATTCAAAGGAAAAGGAACCTAGCACCTGTATCTATTCCATTTGAATGCGTTTATGCTAATGCATTTTGACGAGTTATCGTTAAACGAATTTGGACGCGAGGGGTGGAGTTGGAACGTACGGAAGAGGCGGTGCGCGGCGCGGTAATAATTTTCAAAAAAATCGCGTTATACGAGCGGCACCAAAAATCCATTGTACACCGCGAAACTAAACTGTTCGCGTGTAAAGCATGAGCAGGCTAAATCGATTCCAAGACCTGCGCGCCCTACTCGTACTGTATATCTCGCGACGACGATAAAACTGTCTTGAACCAGGTTACAGATAGGTTTCGTACGTTCCTGGAAAAAAGTCCGCCGCGAAAATGTTTTTTAACTTTAAAATATTCTTTCATATCCCTCAGACCTATATATGGGTTTATCATTACACGAAAAAATTTACGGCGTGTAATTAAGAACCGTGGCAGTATCCTAAGGTAGTGCCACGATGCGATATCGTTTTAGTTCGGAAAGAAAAATGGACGCGAAAATTGTTTATCTCCGTTAGGGAGCGCATGAAACAGCAAGTCGTATGACAAATTTATTTATGCTAAATATATGTGAGAGCGAGCGTCAATAAATTATCTGTAAATCAACGCTTACGCCATCACGTGAATGCCGCGCGTACGCAATAACGAGGAGAAATAACCGGCAGTTTGCGTTCCGTGAAATGGATTGCCGCTCCGGGACGAGACATGAATATTTAAAGTTGCTGCCCGATTTAAAAAATTCATGTTGCAATTAAAAAAAAAGGTCGTATCTCTCGATACAACCTAGGGGGGAGGACGGGGGAGGGGGATATGAAAAACGTTTGCCAACTTTATTACGTGCGCATTTGTTTGCGATGGAACGTGGCGCGTTTAACCGCGAGATCACTGAGCACACGCGATTTAACTCAAAATAGCATGCGCGATGTACATACACCTCAAACAAATAGATCCGTCGGTTACCGACCACGGATGATCGCTTTTCGAGAAAACCGCGAATGAATTGTATCACCGCTGAAACGAACGAACTCTATACGTCCAAAGGGAAGGGAAAATGGCAAAAAAGGAACACGAGGAATCAGCCATTAATCCGAACGTTTTTCAGTAAGTTACTTTAACGCGCGGTTCTGGTTCCATAGCTCTCTCTCTCTCTCTCTCTCTCTCTCTCTCTCTCTCTCTCAGATCTTCTTTCATCGTTCGTTCCAATCAATTGTTCGAAATCTTTGAGATGTCTCTATTAAATGGATCTACCGTGATGAAAGACAAAAATTGAACTGCGGAAAGAAATAAAGTGATAATTTAAAACCGTCGAATCTCATTTTAAGAATCGAGTTAAATGTAAAATATCACGGCGGCACAGGTGTTCTTCGATTAACGTCGTTCTTTTAAAACTTATCGGGCGTCGCGTGCGCCACGCTATTTCAAAAGCTGAAGAAACCAAAAGTTTCTATCGGCGGAAGATGATGGCAACTCTAGTCGTTGATATCGCTCGGCGGTAATTGGTGACCAGCAATGCCGGAATTTTTCTCGCGCCCACCGTGGTAGAAAAACGAATAGCAAAAGCAAACAGGGGCAGAACCCCATCGCATCCGCCACCACCACCACCACCACCACCACCATCGCCACACTCGCGCGCACGCTTCCTCCCGTTCAACCTCCTCCGGTTTTGAAACGGGAGGAAAGCCGCAGTGGTGTTCCTCGGCTCGCCTCCGCCATTTTCAATCCCCGGCAGATCGGAATCTGTGCCAATGGATGCTGCCACCTCTCGCCGATCTTATTCGCTGGAAGCTGGCGGAAAATGTGAAAAATTCCTATTAAGGGATTCCAATAGGGCTCCGCGCGGGTGTCGGGGACATAAAACATAATATTATTTCCGGAAAGCGGCGGCGCGAGAATTCAATTTAGCCCCGTGGCACATAATATAATGCCTCTTCCAACCACTTCCGTCCTTCTCTGTCACCTTTTGGTCGAGCGTCTTCCTATCGTCTCCGCGAGATCCGCGGTCTCTCCGCTGCATCCGTTAGTTTCATTCAGTTCACCTCAGAACAAAACTGCCAACGGAATAAGATATACTCGTTCATAAAGCTCTTCTCGTTTAACCTTGGGAAGATTTAATCAGGCTAAGTGCAACGCGATTGACGTATGGTATATTTTGTCCATGTTGAGTGCGTCCGCCAAATTTTCAAACAAAATAAGAAGTTGTTTCCGTCAAACTATGAATATATTCAGCGGTGAAATCCTCTTATATTTAACAAATAAACATTAGCACGATGGAAGAACATTCGTTCGTTATAACGATGAAATGTAACTGCAATTCATCCAGGCTTTGCAGAGTTTTACCAATTCACATTGTTCAATTTTATCTCGAAATAACAGTTCCACTGGAATAGAGTACGGAATATGAGTAGCAGTTTATTTCGTCGCATCGCGAATATGCTATACTTCGGCCGAGCAAAGCGGGATTAATTCTTCCAGGATTCAGTTGGCTGGAAGGCAAATACGATCAATAAATAAACGTAATACCGCTCGAGCTTCTGCCGATTCCTCTACAACCTTTTTTCCCTTTTCGCACAGCCGCTCCCTGTTCTCTTTCTTTCGATATTGAAAATTTTGCGCTCTTGACTGTCAGATTTCGAGTCGGGAAGTAAATCCAGTGTAGTACAAGATTGTATTATCAGAAAGTTTTATATCCTGCGCAGTCATTCTCGGCATTATATCCCTATGCACAACATAATGCACGTCGAGTCGTTATTCTTTACCGATACATATCTACTCGTTGATCGAACAGCTACCCGTCATCGTGGTGGCATATAAAACTCGCATGCTTTTCCGATGAAGTGCATTATACAGTATTTTTTTTTAAACGTTAAGATTTTTTCGCGAGGATAACGATTTGCTTTGAATGATGAAACGGTAGATAAAAGTACATTGCGCTCCGTTCATATAATATAATAATTTACTTGACTATTTCAGTAATTGTATACTTACAGTTAAGAGCCGATGAGCTATCGTTAACTTAGGGGGTTTGGCGAACGCACTGCTGGGAATCGAAGCCATTAACCTCGGTCTGGAGGCAAGCCCGGAACGGCTTACGCATCACTAAATAATTCGAGGACGCCTCTAAGAAGCTCGAAGATCGGTGCGGAGCTTATCGAGACGAGAATCCTCGAAATGTTCCTTAACAGTCGATCTTCCTTAACGGGGTCTCTACTATTCTCCCTGCTAATCTTTAATTCCACAATCCCATTTGCACTAGTGTCAAGGGATGAACGTTAAGTCGTGAAAACTTTAGACAATACAGACTCGACAACATAACTTGATAACATAAAATAAGGAGTCACGTATATCACTTTGCGTCGTTTATATTATTTTAATTAATACTCGTAAGGTTTTGTTATTGCGTATACCATATCCTTTGAGCATAAATTACAATGTTATACGCAACGAAAGAGAGAAAGAGAGAGAAAGTTAGAACAATCGATAGCTGTAACGGTACAACTTTCAATTATCGACTTTACAGCGCCATAGTAGTCCAATAAAATCATAGTGATTTTCGTACTCGCGCGCGTACGTGTTCTCAAAAGCGTAATGAATTTGTTAACTATGCGTACGGCAGCTGGCTGATCCAAGCTCTAATGAATTGGCGCACGCACAGAAGGGTATTGAACACAGATGACTATAGTGCCTTTATTGCTCGAAGCAACGTGATAAAAACATTTAAAAACAGCATTTTCCAATAAGGTACCTGAGCCGAATAATGCTCAATACCAAACAAAGCCCATTTTTTTAATTTGAAAACCTGTTTTATGCCTAATCAATATTTAAATAGTTTATAAAACCGATAAGAAGATGCTCTTAAAGAATTCAAACCAGTAACAAACACGTTTGTTCAATACGGTAAAAACTTTGTTTTGACGAAGTGGTTGTTCGTGACGTTTTTATAAAAATCTTCTGCAACAGATCACAAAAGGACTGAAAGTTTTCAAAAAAAATTTTTTATTTGTTTAGAAATAATTTATTTGACAGATATATTTTATTTTTGCGAACTATTAAAATATTTATTCTTACAAAGTTTATTTCAATATTCCCACAAATAGTTTTAAAACAATAAAATAGTTAGGTGGTTTTTTTATTCGGCTCCAGGTGTCTTATACTTTCCGGCATACAGTATAAAAGACAATTTACATTACGTTACATGGTTTGCTCTTATAATTTATCTCAATATTTTGCGTAGTCTGCATTGAGATAGAGCATTGCTCGATGTTAAACGGGTATTCCAAGCTTCATCGATATTTCATTGAACGTTCATTCATGCATAATGGTAACTTGGTGTATATCGATAATTTAAGAAAGAAGCGTTTCAGATCGCACTGAATTCAACGACTGGAAGGAATTTTCTGAAAATAATGTAGCTTACGAGAAAACCTTTGAGCACCGCGATTTCTCTTAGATGAAAGTTGATGGTTTTCATCTTCCGCGATATTTATAAATACTCTTACTAACGCAATATTGAGAATAAGCAAACGATTTCCTCAAAAGAAACCGCAAAGCAAGTATTAATAGCAACGACTAAGAAATATGATATTTTCCCCAAAAGTCATCCGGTGGCGTCTATCCAACCTACCGCGCGGAGCCAGATTTTACCGAAAGAAGATCCACAAGAACCATCAAAGTAGCCTTTCCGAAGACGAAAGCGAATATCGAATTCCGATAAAAGGAAGTAACTCTCTTTGAGGATCTTTCGCTTTAACGTAAGCAATTCGAAGCCGAAATAGCGAGACCTTTTCCAAGAGAAGAGCTGTATTTATTGAAGTTTCCGGAGCATTCGCCGCGTTTTCGTTATTTCATAAATTTTTTTGCGGATGCAACGGAAAAAGGTAATGAGCAAAAAAAGCGCGATACCCGGAAGATTGTCAGAAAGAGATAATGATTTCAACAAGTGAAATAATTCATACCGTGAACCGTGATGCATAAGCCAGTCAGCCACGGTATTTTGGCCCCGCCTATGCCCTTTCGTGTTTTACAATTATAGTAGTTTTATGAGTTTCAGGCTCACGAGCTCGGGGCGGACTTCTGCCAACTTGTGATTGCGCAAGTTTCTGGTTTACGAGTGCGGACTGTCGGGTTATCTGTCTGTGATACTCTTACCTTGACGACTATCCGCTCGTCGTGCACGTGTACGCGTAATGTCTTTTACGCGCGCATTAACTCGCATAATCGCGCGGGCGAGAATGTTAATTTATTTTCTATTCGAATCCGATATGCAATGCAGAGATTTATCTTTTCACCCCGCGTGTACTTTTTCCTTTACTTTCCCTATAAATTGTCGTTGTGCAAACGTAGGCAAGCCTCGAATAAGGCTTGAATGAGGCTTTAAAATCACTCCATGCGACATATCATTCTTGGATAGCGATCGTCGCGGAATCATCCTTTGTTCGTCGACGTCGCCGCTAACAAAGCGACGGCATAATGAGGTGTGACATGAAGGTGGTGGCAGTCGTTTGGGGTGGCTTGAAGGACCGTTTCAGACACGTTGCATAAACGTGTCTGGGGCACACGGATTTCCTCCCTACAGCGCGAGGCGCCAACACCGATAAAGCTACTTCAAAAATACACACGTGCGACAGCGCGTGCATACATTCGTGCGTATGCACGTCTGTGCACACGTACTCGTCACACACGCTACAGGGAGAAGCCTCGAGGGTGTTGAACAAACGTTGAACTCAATACAAGTCAGACGGTATTATTGCATAGCGATACCTTCCGATAACATCGATTCGCGATACCCATTTTACCCTTTTCAAACGACAGCAGTGCACTGTTTCAGCTTCTTTTATTGATCAGTCGTAAAAATTATGAGTTTTTGTCAAATGTAAAAAACATGGGCAATAATAAGTAAAATTAGGATCGATAACGTGAATAACACAATTAAGCGATGAAGAACGCTGTTTCGAAGCAGCTGGAAATTATAAAAATTCATCCAAATATTATTAGATACCAAGAGCCACCTCAATTGAAAAATAACTTTTTTTCTTTTCTTAATTGTGTTAAAGAGCATGGAAAACAGTATTCTACATTTTTGGCAAATCATGTTACGTTCAGCTAGATACATAAAATCTCTTTGCATTAAATGCATTTAATCCAAGCCATCTCATACCAATAATTTAAAAATATAAGTAATTTGTAAGAAGAGACGTTGAAACAGCCTTGGAAAGGTATTCTGTAATTTGGATACCGTCTGACGAATCGAGAATCCAACAAACTAGAAACCCAATCTTTTCTCCCTCCTCATCTCAGAGCTGCGAGTATTTTCTTACTGTGCGAAATTACCATGCATCTCAGTAACTCTTCGACTTGTGTTTCTCGGCATAGCTCCAAGCACCTGAGACAAGAGGCAAGGTGAGAAGATGTAAAATCGGTTGTCTCAACCTGTCTATACGCGACGCGACCTGGCGATGTGTGCTTGTTCTATTTTGCAATGAACGAATAGAGTCATATACAATATTTCAGAGATATGGGACTGCAAGGGTTTTAAGTTTTAAGGTGTGAATCATGTGCGAATCGCAATATGCAAATAATACGCATATACATATATCTGCCTCCGTGTAATATCAGGAAATATTACACTGCTTTTGCAGTAAATGCGAAACTTCTCTTTCATACGCTCGTTATTACTAATAATGTTCTGCAAACTTTTATTACTCTCTATTATGTTACACCTGATTATAAACTTTAATTAATTAAAAAATTCCGATCGTTCCAATAATCCGCAGTACAACATTTGCCGTCGAAAAATTAGCGTGTGTTTTAATTAAAGGTCAGAAAGCGTATCAATTACATTGTTAGCCGACTGCCATTGTTACGGCTTCAAATGTTGACGAGGTATTTGTGGGTCGTTGATTTATTTGATCATTACATTAAATACGGAGATTGAGTAAGGCTGGACGGTAGATGGGGGGGGAGTGTGTGAAGGGCAAGATCGTTAATGAGAAGCTTTAATTAACACACCTTTACTCATCTCTCTCTCTCTCTCTCTCTCTCTCTCTCTCTCTCTCTCTCTCTCGAGACGGATATTTGTACCCTCCCTCGGAAAATCGATAACTTTTGATCTCTTTGAGTCTACAAACAGCACCGACTTTTCGCTACATTTAATTCTGTCTACCAGAGAGAAGTCGATCTTCGCCGAACGATCGATTGTGAAAACCGCGCACGTTGCGCATCGTCAACGGGACAAACATTAATTCGGGATCTCAATCAGCGTAATTTACTTCCGAGACGTCGTTGGAATATTCTACCAGCTGAAATACTTCGCATGTCTCGTTATACGATTTAGTTCATCTGATGCATACATACTCGTATATGATATTTGTAGTAACTTTGTGACAGCAACAGCTATACTTCCTGTAATTCAATCGTTTCAAATATATCCTATACGGTTGAATTTATTTGTTTTATGAACTACATTACTGCGTTAATGAAAATATGCCATTCCATTTAAGAAAATGTTGGCTATTATCTTTATCCCTTCAGAAACAGACAACTTTTGTCTTTAATATTTCTCGTGTCATTAAAAACAACAGAGATCATCTCAGTGATCAAGTTACAGGAAATACCCTTTATTATTGTCCACGTATAGCAAACAATTATGCATTTATCCGAGATACAGATTTTCTACATTAGTACGAGTCACACGATGAACGTCATGTGTGAGAAATTATTACTACACGCGTCAAATCAATTCACAATTAAGTATCGCCACGCCGGTGGTAAATACTTCGTTAATATTTAACGTCGTACGAAACTGTCACAATGCTCTTGAATTCATGGCAGAATAACATGGACATATTGATCGTGATATGAACAACGATGCGAACAATGTCGATTATAAACTTGCAATTTCAATGTATATTTGCCGCGGATGATTGGACGGTCAATTTTTCGTGGATTATACTGCAAAGTTTCTCATACAACGTACAAATTGGAAACGTCAGCGTATTTCTCACACTGAATTCCTGTTGCCGAGCAACCGATGAAAACAGCTGACGCTGATTCCAATAGCAGCGTCTAGCGCGTTTCATTACTAACTCCAAATTAGCACATAATTAGCAATTGCACCATAAGCAATTGTGTCGGCAACATGTTAAACAGTTATCTATATACTTGTCGAAATAAATTTAGCGTATTCCATAATGATGACAACGTATCAACCGGAGACTGGATGCTGAAATTGAATCTTTCATTTCATTACACGGTTAATGCGTACAATACCTAAATTTATGCATAATTGCAATATAATTGTTACTGAAACAACAATTATATTACAACCGAAATTATATTATCCACAGTTATATTATCAATACCGCGATAACATTAAATACTGGTTCAACGAGGCTTAAAGCGAAATTAAGAGGATTATAAGAAGGAAGATTATACTCGTCGTCCGAGTTAATGCATTCATTTAAAAATAATGTTTGTTTCTCAAAGTCGATCTCAAAGAAATTTCCCAAGTAACTTTTACCAACAAACTTTAGGCGAAAGCTCCTCGGCGAGAGGTTTCTACGCTAACTGATACGAGTATCGAAAGAGAAGTCCATTGCATCAATTATTCCGAGTCTTCGTGCTTACAGCGAAACTTCTTCGCGCACGAGATGATGACATACTTGATTATAATAACATCTACTTAAAACTAGAACTCGGGAAGTAACGTTAGATTATTGCCGGGTGCAGGCGGAATAATTCGTTGCTTAAAGGAGAAATCGATATTCTCACGTGGCTGTTCTAAAATGCCCCGCCCTCGATGAATCGTTTGAATAGCACAATCTTCAATGCATGAAAATAAAGATAACGTTCTTTTTTTGCATTGATTATAATTAATTTTATATTTTTAAAAACCGTTAAATTTCATTGATTCTCGATAAATCCGTAAAACAGTTAACGTAGTTATTCTTCAATACACATATATGCGTCTAGTTCTCTTGTATATTTGGTAAAAAGATGTAATAGTCTAGCAGTAAAATTTTTTATATATGTTATATATAAAAGATATAAATGAATAAATATCAATTATTTTAAGGATGTATTTTTATTGATTAAACATTTAAAGAAGTTTATATTAACACAAGTACCTAAATGTTTAATTTTTTAAGCAGGAGAAATTTTATTTTGAAATTGTATCTTGAAGCAATTGACAAAAGATGTTTTAGACAAAAATTTTATGATCTGTGAAGGGAGACAGATAATAATTAAATTTTCATTTTTGAAAAAATCAATTTTTCAAGTTTATATGAAGATTTTATTTTTTTAAATAAAATTATAAGATTTGTTTACATAATATTATTCTTATACTTATAACATATAAAAGTAAGTAAAGCTATAAAAAATAGTTTACGAAATATTCTGTATTTTATTTTAGCATATTTTTATATAAAATCAATTGCTTTATTTTCAAGATATTTTACTCTTTCATAATAAAATCTTTTTTATGTTTGAAATTAAGCGTTTTTAGACCTATGTTTATATATATATATATATATATATATATATATATATATATATATATATATAGACCTATGTTTATGTAAACTTTATCTAATGTTTGATCGATGACAATACACAGTAAAAAATAAAATGTAATTTTAACATTTTTGCATCTCCCAGAAAGTCCACTAAATCTTAAGTCTAAATTTTAAGTTAAAATAACTCAAAAGTTAAGTTAAAATAACTCTTATTTTAAGTTATTTTAACTTAACTTTTGAGTTATTTTAACTTAAAATTTAGAGTGGATTTTCTGGGACATTTATTTTTTACTGTCTACGACTCTAACATATTTGATTCTTATTTATTTACATTTTGTATATTAAGCACATGTAGAGGGAATTAACAGCAAACATTTCAACATCGAGTATAATTTTAAACAACGCGATAGCGATTTAATCAGCAAAACGCGATATTTGAAACGATAATAATTTTGACAACGGAATTTATTTGCGAAATATTTTGAAGGTTTGCCGAAGCTTCGTGGAGTTTGTTACGGCGATCAAATAATCGGTCCGTCTTTAATGACCTCTTTTATCGTTTTTGTTATTCTACTCCCGATTCTCTTTCTTCATCGTTTTCGCGCCGTGCCTTCCTATGCAAGCTCTCTCCTCGCTTCCTCCTCTTTCTTCGTTGCAGGCGGGAATGATAGCCGCGGTGGATCCAGGTCGCGCGTAAATTTCCGGAATCTTAGCTGATTTATCACCGCTTGAAATATAGGTTGCTCGCCGGAAGGAGGAGAGCGCCTGACGCGTTCACAGGTCATGGCACAGTTTGCTTTCTACCTCGTCCCAGTGGCTTCGTCGTCGTTTACCATCGCGGTTCGAACGTTACCGCTGCTGCCGGTACTGTTGCTGGTATTAGCTGGTGTTAACTCGTACAGATGCGCATGTAGACAGCCCGCTGATTCCGACCCAAGGTGAACTCGTGTTTTTATAAGGGGTTGATTCAAGGGTTGAGGCGAGGGTCGGCTGTGCGAGGAACGGGTAGAAAGCGGTGGGCCTTAGCTGACAGACGTGGCTAAGGATTTGCTAGGCAAACACCATCGCGGTGTTACGATAACAAATCACTGCGAGCCGGCTTTTGCCACCGACGAGGCGCCGAATCCGCCACCCAAGTCTCATGTTCCACTGTGCTGTGACAGAGAATATCCGGTTTCCAAGCGAGTGAGAGCGTTGGTTGACCACTCAGGACTGCTTTTGTGTCTAATATAATACGTGCACTCGCGTATTTCCCAATGTATTTTCCAAATTTCCATTAGGAATATAACTTGATTTTTTTTCACGTTTCCATTTTTCTATTAGACAGGAATATAACTATAACTATTACGTTTCTCTTTTAAAGACGTATCTCGCTCCCAAGAATTTAAGTATTTGCAATTTTCGTTTTGCTATCCACATTATACCTAATATATCAAATGCTTCCTCAAATAAAACAAACATCAAACATGTTTTCCCTTCCGGAAAGAAGGGAGTTTGCGAAACTGCCGAGCGTTCGTAAAAACGCGAAGGAATTCCGCGAAGGCGCGGGTGCAGTCCACGCACGTATTCCATCAAGAGCATAGTCCGGAAGCTGGCAGAAGGGTCGAAGGAGGGTCGCCGGAACCATACTTTACAACGGCGTGCCATGGGGCCAAGATAAATGTACTTCGAATCGAATGTGTTCTCGTTCGAACCGGCGAGGAGAGGGCCAATGTCATTAAGGCCGCCTTTATCGGTCACATTCGGTGCGATTTAGATCGACGTTCTCCGATAAGTTTCAGGCAGCCTTATACGACTCGTATTGCGCAAAACGATTGGAAGCAGTTAAGGGAGGAAAGAATGATGCACATTGGGATGCGATACTATTTTTCCGCGACATTCATCGCGTTATCGCAAAGTGTCACAGCGTTACAAACCCAAACAAATACCGAACTGAATCACAAGTTTATTAATTCAGATTTTATCGGTGTGTCAACGTTTCATGTTACTCGTCTTCGAGACAGAAATCAGGTTTTAAAGATTTGTCGCAAAGTGGCTTTTGCTTTTACATAATGAAAACGGTTTACATAAGAAGTTTTGACAGCAACGTAACGATATCACGTTGATCGTGACACACTTAACTACTTTTCCGTATCGGCGAGAACAAATAAAGTGCTATAAGCCAGTCTCTCGAGAGCTAAAAAGAGCACACTGGTAGCTCTCGACTCCCGATCGACCTTTGACGTTGATCGATCATCCCTCACTAACGTCGTCATCAACATATTTCAGCTATTATATTCCCATAAGCCGCTATGCTTATCAGAAATTTTATTTTTAGGAAGTATAACACGTGTAACGAAACGCTCGATTAAAGGAATGTCAATGGGATGTATCGATAATTTCGCGAATAAATTAGGATATTTTCTGGCAAGTAAAAGAGTAACAAAATAACTCTTCGTTACTACAATTTGATTTATTTAAAGGCAAGATCGACAGATAAGATTAACTCATTGTTTTAAAAAAGAAACTGTTTTACACACAATAGCAATGTAATCTGAAATTATTAACGTACTTCGTACACAAAATACTGCTCACGAATTGCGATGACAAATCATAGCCATTTCCTCGCCGATCGAATGCACCGATTCTCCGCATATTTTCCTCGTCACGCTGGCAACGCTACATTGTTCTCCGCGACGTGAAAGAAATCGCCGTTGCCACGCTTGCCCATTTTCGTTATTCATCCGGCAACGCGACATTTCTCATGCGATACTGCATGCAAGCGCATGACTCCGGCCATCAGATAGTCAATGGAGAACAATATGTCGCACTTTAAGGGATTTCGCGGGAAGGTTTCGATCTCTCGTGTATCTTCGTAACATAAAAATGCTATCCTAGAAATTGATGTTATTCCAATTTGTGATAACAACAGCATTACTATGATACTGCGCTTGGCTCGACCGACAGATCAACATTTATAGTGCAATAACGCGAACGTACAATAGAGCAATTCCAGTCTGCTCAGTTTCAACCAAAATTAAACTTAATAGACTTCCATTATTTATTCTACTCGAGTATCTACGTTCATGCATCGTCCGCGATAAGTATCGGAATGAGTTATAACTGGGAATAATCATCCCATTTCTTTTTGCGTAAACGATCACCTAGGGTGATTTTTACACCCCAGTTAAAAGTCATTGTTATTAACTACGTATTGTGTATTATTGATTGTTCTATAATTTATTAATATCTAAGGACACTACGTATATAGACTTAATCAATATTTTCTGAAAAAACAGCTAAGAAGAAGCTAAGAAAATATTAAACAAATAGAAGAGATACATTGAGCAAATTATGACAGTATTTTTAAAAAATACAGAAATTAATAAAATGTTTGCAGGTTCTTATTTGGATTGTATATTTAAAGGTTCATGAAAAAAAGTTATTAGAAGAAAAAACAAAACATATTTATATAATGTCCATTTTCTAGCAATTTAAGGTAAAATTACCGCCAGATAAAGTTACATTGTATTTCTTTCTATATTACATAAAAATTATGTTAAAATACTTTTTAATAAAAATAAAAATAAACATTTGCAGAAATATATGATGCAAACTTTTTGTATTGTATAAACATAAAGATATTAATATTTTTTAACTTTATTTAAAAACTCATATTGTTATTTCGAATTTATAATATAAACGCTTACCATACTTAATTAATTTTATAATGTAAATGATCATTCACAGTATTTTCTACCCCTCCAGCTAATTTTAACAGATCGATACTATGAATATTGATACATAACTTGTTTCTATTGTACAAATTGAGTCTCGGAATCTTCGAATGGAAGATAGGAATAAATAGAATCGGTAAAAAAAAACATGCTGTAACGAGAGCTTCATTTTTCCAACGCTGTGATGTAAAAAAACATCCT
Source organism: Solenopsis invicta (assembly GCF_016802725.1). Classification (NCBI taxonomy): domain Eukaryota; kingdom Metazoa; phylum Arthropoda; class Insecta; order Hymenoptera; family Formicidae; genus Solenopsis; species Solenopsis invicta. The sequence continues at coordinate 8,848,089 of NC_052665.1, forward strand.
AGATGACTGTTCTCGGGTTAATCAAGCCGCAGTTTAATGCATCATTCAGAAATCGATTTCAAAAAGATCCGAAAGATCGACGACGCGTACCTCGCTTCTTCCGACGACTTCACGGGGAAATCGTAGGAGGATTCATACGCTGTCGTCACTGGCGTCATTCTCGTCGTTCCGGTTAGGATTGAGACGTTTGTCTTGCATCTGACGTTGCGTCTTACTCGCACGGTGAGACGCGGGGGAAGCTGGCGAGCACTCTCGAGCGGAGGCTTGCCGGGTTGGCGCTGCATGTGACGTCTAACGTAACGCCAATAACTCACCTACTACACGGAAGCCCTTACCGGGAGCAAGGAGGGGTAACTTGCTCCTTCGCACCGAGTAAGACTCACCTTCCTCCCCCCCCCGCCCCTCTGTTACATCCGCATCCCTCTCTACGCATCCCACCTCTTTATACTCCATCCGCCGCTACCGCCACCGCCACCGCTCCATCTCCTCCCCGCCGTCACCTCGAGACTCCCTTGGTATAACCCTAGGCACCACCAAGTTTGCGAAGGGATAAACGAGAAATTACAGGGAGGTTTGGCTAAATTCCTTCTTCGCCCGCCACGCCCGGCGCCATCCTCCCAGCGGGATCGGTAATTACTCGCCGAACACGAGGCCCGATCTGATCATTAATTTAACTCCAATTTCGAGCTGTTATGCTTTCCCGCAGAAGCTACGGCCAGGCCGGGAGCATTATTTCAGTGAGAATGCTGTCGCGCTGTCGCTCGCCGCGACGAGAAAATGAAGAATCAAATGTGGGAATGTGGGTCAAATCTGTGAGCTCGTCGTACATGTCCGACGCATCTCCTTTTTACAGCGCACATGCACCATGACCGCGCCGTTTCTTTATTCACATGGTGAATTGCGTATGCAGCGACGCGACCCGGCTTCAACCGGTATTCACCATTGTCGACGAGATATACCGTTGGCGGAGCCTCGCGAATGAAAAATTCGAGCCGAGCGAGTAGTTATATCGGTGCCCACCCGCTATGCTCTTCCTGGCTCGCTCGGGGTATTGCGTTTGTATGTATAGCGATTCTTTATCATCGCGGCGAACGCGCTACTGAAATGTAAATAGGACGACCATACGTGGTTACGCGTTACATGTATTTTCATCGTATTACTGATGCAATAGATTCCATAAGATACGCGTGACACTTCTCTCATTTAAATTATTCTTCTCCAATTTATCAATTTCATTAAAACATAAACGATAAAAAAATGTAGCGTTTTCCATGAATACGTACCGTCTAAACTTTGTCTCTTCGTGGCACGAAATCGTATATCGGAATACGCGCGCGCGCGCCGCACTCTTTATAATGCGAGACGATTTAAGCAGAGTGAAATAAATGACGTGTTTAACCGCGGAATAATACGATTTGTTACGAGATTGAAAATCTAGATTACGGTCGGCGGCGGGATTTTCCCTTTGATACCGCTCCGCTACTACGTATACGCGCGGACGTGTATTGCCCGGCAAGAAAAATCGCTTCTATGCGGCGGACAACGTCTGCAAAATTACCCACGGAATATCCGATAACAAGTGTTGCATGGCAGTACCTCCATTCTTTACACACTGTACAAATTGACTCTTTACGGGACAACAATAACTTATTGAGCCACCGTTTGATCGCTTGTTATTTTCCGAGCATTTATTTGGCTACAGTTGCGCGACGTGCAACGGGCAGAATGACGAGGGAAAAGAATAAAGAGACGGGAGAGACTTTCCGCGTGAAATGACACTTTAAGAATTTCTACCGTGAAAGTTCTGCAGACGAGACCGACTCTCGTCGTCTCGCGAGTCGCCTTTTAAAAAGGACGTTTAATTTTATGCAGCGTATGTGTGTGTCGTACGTGCGCGTACGATCACGCAGTTCAGAAAATTCAACGATGGTCACACGATTTTGAGCTGCCCCGGTGAAAACGGCATTAATGTTGATGGGAATTACACATTTATGCTCGCGGATTACCTTGTTTCCGCGAGTTCGTTGCCGCGAATTTCCGCGCACGCTCACGCGATTAGTCGCACGCGAGCGGAAAGCACTCGGCCGAAATACGGCTGGCGCGCTTTATTTCAGCCGCGCGGCTGTCGCTTATCGGGCTAATCTCATCGTCGCTGAAATCGCCCCGGTGCGGCGGAGAACGGAGGAGCGGTAAAATAGACGTGCGTTATATATGCGACAATGCAGCGACGCGAATAGACGCGCCGGACGTGGAGATAGTCGCGGCCATTCTACGGCGTCCGTCGAATGTAATTCTGCGCGAGCGCGCGGGACGAGAGCCGTAAATTCGAGGATTCTATGCAAGATTGATGCCACGGAGCGTACGTACTTCGGTAGTACGAGCAGCGTGAGTAGCGAGAACCAGGGGTTCTCTAGCGGGAGAGAAGGCAGGTCGATAAAGCGGAGGGGCACGCGGACTTAAAAATTTTTCTCTTCATCGTCCAAGTGTCGACCAGGTCGCTCTCTTCGCATCGATAAAGAATTTCTAGAACGTGATGGCTCACGTCGAACTCTGAATAAGCACCACGTGCGATACAAAAATTATGTTACGGATGTACAAAAATCTTTTGAAAGATACAGGGATGCGCGGTGGAAAACGACGAATTTATCGAGTGGAGAATTCGTTTCTTGCGTTTCGCGCGTCTTGCGAGTATAAAACGAGCGAGAAGCTCTTCGTCATAAAAGATTTGCTCGAATATCTTGACGAGCTAGTCGCGAAGACTCAAGGCTCGAGACCAATTATCTGGAGCCAGGGATTTCTCCCTTTCTTTCTGCCTCCTCAATTGATTTCCCGTATCAGAACGCTAATTGTTGCTCCCTTTCTTCTCGTTTTGCTCGCGGGCGTATCGATTTAGCGAGCTGGCTAACTGCGGGCTGTTAACGGCAAAAGAATCGTGTCAGTTCTAGATATCTGGCACAACGCCTGAATCAAGTTACGCATTAATTTCGATTTTGCGAAACATCAGAGCGTTCATTCTTTCATAACAATTCCCTTTTTCTGTCATTTGTATCTATCTAATGGTTTCAATGTTGCAAAAATATTTCTTTGATGCTGTCTATCTGAAAATTAAAGGAAAATTGTTTGATAAGCATACGTCTTTTAATGTGTGTGTGTATGTGTGCGCTTTATTTTTTCCATTTCTGATTGCTTTTCGATATACAGTAATTTATTTTAACAATATGGCCAATTCAAAGCATATCCCAAGACTACAAAGCGTTAAAAGAAGGGAAATAGTTACATTTCCGATTGATTATTTATTTTTCGCTGCATTGTCGCGTGCAGAGTGCAATATTTTTCCCGAAAACAAATTTGTTACGGGCAAGGACCTATCGAGCTGCTTCTAATGTTATTCGATAGTCCCAATTTTTTTTCCGATAAAGAATTGAAATTTGCCCCATAAAATCGGATCTATAGGGCACCTTCAAAGTCAGTAGCGCCCTTTGATCAGACCTATGGACCATTGACCGTTGTCCCCTGCAGCACTATCTATCACGTCCGGCCGAAGGCAAGCGGTCGTCCGCGTAACAGCAGTTAGAGGATTACAGATAAGAAGTATCTCGGTATAAAGAAAAAAATAGGAGAATTTTGTCGAGGGAGACTGAAATGTTTTAGGGAGAAACGTTCTCTATCGACTCCATGTCGCTCTCCATAAATCATCGTTTAATCCGTAGTTATGTCGTCTACACGGTGCGCCTACTCAACGAAACGGCAAACGGGAGCAAAAAGTTATGCAAAGAGATACAGATTGAAATGACGATCGTTGAAGATCAAAGATCAGATCATCGAAGGGATCGCGGGAATGGAAGAGACATAGTGGAAGTAGCATAGGAAAGATGAAGGGATGGAACGGGAGCCGAGATCAACGGAGATAGAGCCGCAGGTTGACCATGGGGAATCCCCCGGAAGCTCACCATGGTGAGATACGATAACATCTTAACTACGGTGACTGTACTATACCCGAGCTCCTTGAATCCCACCTGTAGGTCAGACGGGCCTGTCAAGAAGGGTTTAGCGTGTCGCCCTTGACGTAAGGCAGCGTATTATCTTGTTAAGATTTCCGGTGGCAGTTTCGCAAAATAAGAAAGATATAAAAAAAATACATTTGAAACGAGACGCCACGTCGCGCAAGGTCTCGCGGTGCTTGCGATCTATCCAATAGAAATGACAAAAGGGAAGATACGAGATAAAAGAAAGAAGTATAAAAGAACGCATTTTATGTGTGTTGTCTTTCCGATCGTCTTCTCGATGCTTTCGGTAGTCACTTTTTTGCCGACTGTAATATCTAAGAAAAAGAACAATGGAATATACCGCATAATACACCATTTTCGGTAACGGCATTGCAAAGAGAACTGTAAGATTGGGCGCGATAGTCGAAGATATAGTCGACCTTCTTGGCAAACGATTCTAAGACGATGGACTTTCTTAGAATAGGTCTCTTATTTTGAGAAAATATATTCTACCCTTTTACTTCTCGAAAAGAAACTGTTTACGAAATAGCAAATACATTTATAAAAAGTAATTTTATTTAAAACGTCAATTATAATACAAAAACTAAAACAATAGCATTTATTACAGAGCAGAGTTTTGAAAGAATACTGGCATCCGTCTTCGCATGTTGAAGAGTTTAGATGAAAAAGCTAATATTGCCGTTACAAAATATAATAATTATAATATAATAAAGTTAAAAATTTCACATTGCAAGAGAGTATGACGCTCGACAACGAGAAATACATTTACATGGAAACGGAATATAATCGAGAGGAAATGAGAGAGATGTCGGAGAAAAGCGATAGACGATGCGAATATCATTCTTCGTTTAACGAGGAAAAGTTCTCACTTATCCCTTCTCTCCAAGGAATCGCGCCGAAGAGTTCAGAACTTCTTAAGACTTTGTCCGAAATCCCGCGGAATGAAGAAAAATTCTGGACCTGATTCATCGAACGGAAGTATACGCGGCCGATGAGACGCTCGCCTCCATTAAATGTCAGGAAAGAAAATGGAATTAGCGAACGTCTCTCATGAACAAAGTGCAAAGAGAAGTATTCCGTCGCCGCGGTTGTTTCTTTCTCGGGGAAAAAGTTTCAACCCCGCTTCGTTGCTTAGAAGTTATCGCGCGGAGCTGTGACAACTTCTCGAGACTTCTGCTAAGAATTTCGCAAAATAAAGGAGAGCCGCTCTTGGTCGGAAACGGTTGCTTAAGGAATAAAAAAGAAAAGGTACAAACGACTTGACGTTATGCAGTACAGCGGGAGGAGTCGTGTGCATCGTGAATACAAGCGAAAAATAAAAAGTGCGAAATATCGAGATGAAGATTTGAGCGCGCGTTATATAAAACATATTAGATAATTCTGTACTTTATTATTACGGAGGACAGTATCATGCTTTATTGTAAATAAGCAATAACTCTTATCACGTATAAAGAATACATCCTTCAGAGCCGCTCGCGTAAACGTAATATCGGTTTACCGATTAATTTAACGTTTGCATTTTGAATTCTTCTAGAGAGCTTCTAGAAAGCTTTTAGATGTAATAAGTGGAGATGAATCGTCGAACTGAGAAGTACGAACGTCGTCTCATAGTTGGTTGCCGTAAACGCAACTTTTTCTCGAGGGCTCGCAGACAAGGGAGAAAGTAAGTAAGAAAAATAGACCCTCACGTATCTCGAATCATTACCGCAATAAGCGTTACTTTTCAAACGTTTGTCGAAGAAAGAATTATTTACTATCATCACCGTGAAATATGTTGAAAGAAAAAAGCAAAAAGCGTTATACGCAAACGATAATATATTTATCGAGACGTAAGTTTTCTGATGTCTCGGCACATATATATATATTAATCGTTTGAAATACAAAATATCTACGCTGCAAATTGTCGCTGAAAAAGTATCTCTAGGATGTCACGTAGCTTGCCACAGCGGAAGTTCAAATGGAATTACACGGCGAGCCCGAGCGAGTAATAATGGCGTTTGAAAATAAAAAGAAATCTCACCACGGAACTTGGATCGATAAAGTCGAAGCTGCGGGGAAAAAAGAAGACATAAAGGAAAAATTGAGGCGACGAAAAGCTGCGATAGAAGTATTACATAAGTAAGAATGAACAATCGAATGCTTCGTGGCTCGAAGCAAATCGTCACTGTCGTAATTGCTGAAACAAAATCGTCGGGTGGAATCAACAGCAGTACTTTGCCAGACAATACTTTGCCTTCGTGACGTTTCTTGGTTTCGCGTGAAGATACGCCGAAAAAGGAGAAAAAAAGAAATAGAAAGTAGGGAACAAGCGATTGAATAATTCACGCAAAGACAAACATCGGAGAAAAATCGAAAGAGGAACGAACGGCAGACTCGCGTAGAAAATCAAATAATGCCGGGTGGAGAGGGGAAAGTGGGAAGCCATGAAAATCGGATATTCGCACGTTCTCCATCTCTGCGGAGTCGCGAGTGATTGTAGGACTTTGGAACTTGCCCGGCGGACACATCGCAGGGCAGGTAAAGGGAGCAGCGCACGTAGGGTAATATCGTCGAACAGAGAGGGTACGTTGTCACGTAGAACGCCGCCGCGGAAGCACCCGAGCTCTTCCGCCGGAAGCAGTACGAGGAGGACGAAAAAATGGATGTGCTTGGTGGAGAAAAGGTAGGGACGAACGCATTCCGCACGCAACGTCCCTCGTCGCCGCGCCACCGCCGCCGCCGCCGCCACCACCACCACCACTGCCACCGCCGTAGTCGCACCTTCTGAAACTTTCATGAGGTTCTCGCGTCGATCGGGGGAGCTTTTTATTCGCACGGGGCGCTTTGCATTTTTACGATGAGACTAAGGTTATGCGTCGGGGCCATTCGGCGAGACCTTTGAGAGATCTTCACGCGTGGTACAAGGATCCGGATATCCACCGTGAGCTGGAGCTCGATATCCCTCGGATAGTAGTGCCCAGTGGACATATTCGGTAGGTGGTACAATCGCGAAACGTCGACGGCATAAACGATTGTTCGTCTACGCTGAAGTGGACACTGAGATCGCACGTGTGTTGCAATGTAATAAGGTAATTTACGTGCAGCATACTCAGCTGCTCCGACTCTCTTGATGCATCAACTTTTATGATGCATTTGCATATCGTATTCAATTAGGTAATCACTCACATTTTATCAATATCGAGCTGAATTTCAGAGCAAATTCTGCCACTTACGCATAACATCTCGTACAAGAATCACGCGCTCACCTTGTCGTGGCATAAAACTTCACTCCATATCTTCGCGGCAAACTTTCCGATTCTGTTCTTTCCCGCAACATCGAAATAAGTCTATTTGGTACCTTCCACCCTCTCTCCCTTCCTCCCTCCCTCTGGGCCGGCCGTGCCTTTGAGCGCATCCAAACTCATTCTTATTCAGGAAATCCGTATTCTACGAGACTCGCTGTTTTCTTCGCCAAACTCGTTCGTTTCTTCTATCCGTCCCGTCGTCCGTTTTCTGCCTCTCCCGGCGCAGGAAGGTTGAAACTTACGATAAGTCGATCGGTCAGGTGCGACCCGAAAAGAAAGCTTTCAATGGGTACATCTCGCTTCCGAGAAGCAGATTCAATGACGATACCGAATCGGCAGAGTTTCCGCGCTACCTAACCATCCTTGCCACTGTCCGACTCCGTCGATCTCGTTTACCCGAGAAAATCATACGCAGGAAAGTACAGAAAATAGCTCAAGCTGAGAAATAGTCGCCACTGTACAAAACTATATCTCGTGATTGAGCATGTTCCGCGTCATAAAAGCCAAGTTTCAGTAACGGAGAGGTTTCCGCTATATGCATTAAATTATAGTAATTAGAGCTTTTAAAGTAACTTTTAATGTGGCTAGCGGCGTAAGCGATGCGCGGCATTATTATTATTAAAAGCGCCGGGACGCGAGCGTTAAAAGAACGGGGTAGTACTGGGAACTGCATTTATTTTACATTCATAGGGAACCCGAGCGTTTTCTAATGAGGATGCAGTATACGCGTACGTGAAATATTGTGCTGCATCGCTTAGGACGCAGCTGGAACGCAGGAGGCGCGGGGCGACTTTAAAAAATCGCCGACCGTGCATTTTAATGTAGACTCGCAAACAGGAAGTGATGTAGCCTCTTACGTTATGATGTTTATCCCGCTACACGCTAAGCAACTCTACCGGTATATATAACGTTACATTAAAATGTGTTTCAATTACGGCTAACGCTCGTCCTACGCTCAGAATATACAAATATTATCTTTAAAATATCTCTAAAAAAACGACGACGAAACCAATCGTAACATCAAGATACTGTAATATCCGGCTCTCAACATTCTGAGTGATGTAAGAGCTTCAAAATTCGCTTAATTTTGCCCCCTTAGCCAACCTCAGCTATTAAATGCTGCAGCCTGTTAGCGACTGTGAGAACTTTTATTAAAGACGATATTAGACAACTGACAATATTGTTGCTACGAACATCCATTCATCTCGCTCTGAACTATATTGTATTTTGTTTGCACATATTATAATAGAAAATTTAGGCTTTGTTCCTAAATTAGCTTCTCTTAACCTTCTAACCGTGTCTTCTTCGATCTGAACGCTTTTAAAAAAATTCCCTTTGTATTAGAATATTATTAATAAAAGATTTGAGCTTTGCGATTTTTCTGAATATCTACAATATTTTGATACATTTTAGTGAATAGAATAATTTTTGCAATGAGCAAAAATGTAACAATGCTCTAATGAGAATTCCCAAAAATATTCAGGTCGAAAAAAATTTAAACACTGTTAGAAAGTTAATTTCGTCCAATCGTCCAGCATAAAACTACGAAAATTATTACTAAATATAATGCTAAAAATAAAAAGCAAGTCGAAAAGTTTTTTTCGGCTAAGCGTGGATTAATTATAATTTAAATGACATGTATGTCTGCAGCTAGACAATGTGTTAATATTTCTTCAAAAAAATGGCAAATATGAACTGCTCGTTGGTGATCTTTCTGGCTCAACTGGTACTTATCTAATCATATAAAAGTTGATTTATAAATTTTATTTCAATCTTTCTTTCTATTTAAAAGTAGGAAACGAAATTTAGAACATTTTTCAAAGAAATGGAAAAATGGGTGCTTTCACATTTTAATTTTTTACTTCACTTTACTTTGTGTGAACTTTTTCCGAATTTTAATTAGAGGGCTTTTAAGCTAAAGTTTTAAGGTAAATATATGAATTTTTACAAGTTTCTACGTCTATTAGTTTTTAAGGTAGCAGGTAGAAAACCATAGAGATAACGAAAATTGAACTTAACGCTACTCAAACAGGATCGATTATAATTCGTGCCATCGTACAATACATAATTAATTTAAATAAGTTCTATTTCTTCCCATGATGCATCCATATTATATCGAGGTAATTAGCGAAGAGACGAAGATTTTGATTGGCAGCGCACTAAATCATGACAATTACATATGTTTCCATATTCGTCTCTCCGGATATCCTCTCGGTCGTGCTTCCTTCTTTCCTCGCGTATGTTTGCCTGGCCACATAAAAATCTATTGGTATCGTCATAATTCCTCACGCCCGAGTTCCTCGCGATCGTATTTATACTCCCCCGCCGACAGATCTCTTCGCCGCCGGTCGCCGTATAAAAATCCATTGGATGCGCGGGCGCGGTGCGGCGGTGCGGCGGTGCGGCGGCGTGGCGCATCCGGGAATCGAGCCCGGGCAACGCGACGGCGTTAAACCCAGAAATCACAGACACAGCTGTTTCCGGTAGTGACCGTAAAAAAAACAAACTGCGCGCGAGCGAAGGAGCTGCTCAATAAAACATAAGAGGGCGATCAAATAAAACCGCCGGGGAGTGCGAACGGCGGAGAACCGACGAGCGAGAAATCGCGCCGCGACAAAGGCGGACGGTGTCGGAGAGCGCGGGTGCCGACAGATGAAGGAAGACGGAGAACAGGGAGAGAAGAGACGAGGACAATGCATATCGATTCGCAGGCGCGGGAGCAGCCGCGTCTAGCCGCGTAGGTAGATTCCGGTAGGTACGTTCCCTTCAGCGCGCGAGCGAGCGGGCGAACGAACCGTTCCTCTTTCACGGCGAATCGCGCATACCGTTGGCGCGAAGAATCGTAAAATTCTGAAAAATTTATCGCTCGCTGGCTCACCACGCGGCACGATATCGTCAATGGCACGATGCCTTCCACTCCGCGGAATTCCGGACGATTCCAGGGGCGAGAAAGGCGGAAAGGGTGAGAATCGACGGTGCGAGACCGTCGGTGCTACATATTTAAGCGCTCGATCATCTCGTCGGTCCGGTGAATTCTGACAGACTGATCCGGAGGAAGAGAGACAGGGAGTAGGAGAAAAGCAAGGGAGAGGCAGAGAGAGAGAGAGAGAGAGAGAGAGAGAGAGAGAGGGAGGGACAGAGCGAGGAGCTCTCGTGGTGAATTTTTGAATGGCTGGAAAAAGGCTCCGCCCGCGTAGTCCGTAAAAATGATAAATGAACAGCGGTACGTGCGAAGCGATCGGTTGATGTATAAGCGGCGTAATTCGAATACATTGTTAATTTAAAGCGATTGCGTGTAACGCGGATATGTAGCGCGCAATGGTTCGAGTATCCAGTTGATGTTTTACGAACGAATAATTACAGGTTTCGGTTGAAGCTGGAATTTTTTTTTTTTTTTTTTTTTTTTAGCGAGGCGAAATGGAATATTGCCATTGCGTCGGAATATAGAATATTGTCTGGCTCAGGATGGAATCATTTCCAAATAATTAAAACATTGGGAATGACGCGCGAGCGTGTACGCGTGCTATCGATTGCAACCGATATTGTTAAATCATCCGCGGTTGTACAAATGGTGCTTCGCGACACCGATATATTTATCCGTCCCCTATCGTTTACGCGAATCTCTATTTCTATTGGCCGCGATGCGGACAAATGGACTACGTTGAGCCGATGACTTGTGCAAACAGACGCCGACCAACTTTAATTCGTTCGGCAAATCGAGAAACCGATTGCGGATTTGCGAACCTTCCGTCAGATATGTACGCTTGCCGGACAGCTTAATCGTGTCTCTCCGGTAGAAAGGTATCCCAGATCGGTCATCTCGTCCCACCGTAAAATATGAGAAAATAGACTGGCAAATCTCTTTCGCGCTTTACAGACGGATATTCGAGTTGGACGATTCGTCGTGCGCAATCGGAACCGGCATTCATAGAGAAACAGCTATAACCCGTAATAGATATGAATTTATTTAAACCACTTGGTACAGAGTGAATTAAGTACTTTCCTTTAATTAACATCGGCATATATAGGTATAGGACGCTCGCGCATATGTACCAACAGCGACGTATAAATATCGTTTCCATCTCGTTATTACTCCGTGTTCATTAAGATATTTTGATCTCTCGTATGAATCTTTCCCTCGGCCAAATTAACTCACGTTTCTGTCGCATTCGAACACGGCTCACGCACGAGGGATGATACCACGGCAACGTGGAAAACAATAAAGACGCCACGTCCCCGCATAGGGTTTATGCAATGAGATCACCGCTCGTAATTCCGATAACGCGATAATGTTGACCACCCTACGCGGCCTCGGAAACGATTTATAAGTCCCTATCTCCGACGGGACGTTTTAAATTATGTAGCTCTTTTATTACGGTGAAAGACGATCGTCCGGCTGGAAACACCGTTACGACCACCCACGGTGTTCGTTCTGCTTACGCACAGAATATCAAAATGACGAGGGCCGACGTGAGCGACGCGCGCACAGCAATTAATAATGTGGTCATCATTAACGTAAATGCGCATCGCTGGGTAAACCTAAATTATCAGGTGGACACGGTTGAGTGACTATGGTTGCGACAGTTAAAGACAGCCAAGCCCAGCAAGGATATAAAAATAAACTGTAAGGCACGACAAAGCTGTATTTTTCCTTTACGATGTTGTATTTCACTTCTTACTATGTCTCTCTCTCTCTCTCTCTCTCTCTCTCTCTCTTTCTCTCTCGGTCGAAACCCCGCGGTTACGAGAGATCGATTATAATGTCACGAATCACGGATGTACCGCGCCGCCATTAATGCGATCTTACGCTCCATATATTTCCCCCTGTCTTGTCGTTATCGTATAAATTTTGTTATCCATTAAGGTATGCGCGTGCGAGCGCGCCGCGCGTAAGTAAGATGTTAACGACGATGTGCTAACGAGGGTGGCGAAGACCTTCGCGATATCGAGCCTTCAAGGAAAGACCTTGTTCGTCTAATGGATCAATTAGTCCCGTCTAACGGGCGTCCAATCAATGTCAATGAATACCCATTATCACTAAAACCAATTGCTAACGATATTCGCAGGGTGACGCAGCGTCGCGTCGCCCGGCTGGATTATCGTCGCCCGCCGGTAGCGAGTTCCGATAGAAATAGCGCGTCGCATCGAGATAATCATAACGAGCCGTGAAAACGAATTTCCACCGGCGGACGACACCGACAAAAACACTTTTCTCGCTTCGGAGCGACGGACGGTAGCGCCGCGCCGCTTATCGGTTTGCCCATTATCCGAATTTCAATTAGCCGGCTATACCGTCAGCGATAGACGGGTACGCGTGAGTACAGAATGTATGGGGCCCGAGGATAAAGGGTGCGGTACGTGTCATCGTTGAAACGCGGCGAACAGTGATGCTTTTCGTGCCGAAGGCTGTAAAAAAAAAAGTAATAATAATAAAGAAAAAAAAATACCCAGCAGAAATTCCCGGCAAAAACGCTGCCGTTATTTTGACGGATTATTACAAGAGAACGGATTACGTCGACATGTTGGTACGCGAGCGCGAGGTCTCTCCATACAATAAACGCGCGGCTTGTACGCGGAGGCGCGCGCGAAACGCCCGTTATCAACGGGCAGATTATCCCGGGAAAGAGTTCACGGCGAGATTTTAACTCGAGTTCTTTTCTTTCAGCTATATGTAACAGAAGCGGGTAAGCCGGTATAAGCGCTCGTGTTACATTCGCTAACTTTGTCAACCTGATATTAACGTACATTAAGTCGTCGAGCAAAGACGATTACAGATCTATCCGACGCAGCCGCAGTTTAATACAGCCGCGCGTATTACAGCTGATGCTTATAGCTCTCTGTGTGGAGTATGCATAAATATTATCATAATGTTTCGACGAAGGAAAAACTAGATCCTCTTTGAGGCCGTGTTTAACATGCAGTACGAGACACATGCTATCCTGGATAAGCTTACCGTGGCGCAGAGTCGTTGCCGATCCTCGTAATCCTTGTTTCGAGGCTGACACTTAACTTGCTCATTCACGATGAGTTTCATAGATACACAGTGTTTCAATATGCACGCGTCAAAGTTTTGATGAGTCTCAACTGCTCCGAAATTTTTATTATCACGTTCGCCTCGTACAGCTTGCACAAACCAGCGTTTAATAACGTTTGTCTCGTAATGTATCCATCCAAGGTTTAAATAGCCCTTACGTACCAGGTAGTCTTAGTAAGTATCTTAGTCAGAACGTAGAAACATATCTGCATCAGAAATGAATTACACTTCCTCGGCTACTCAATGCCGACACGTCCTCTCGGAACGAAGACTCGCTTCTAATCACTGCGATCTGATAATTTAAGATTCGCCCAAAAGTACAAATCGCGACGAGAATGAGATATTTCTGGAAGCGTTATTACGAAACACAATCTCGCGTTCTCGACAGCGAAAATTACCGGTGTGAATTTGGGACTGCTTCCGACTGCTCGGAGGTCATTTCGAAAACTCCGAAATTTTGTACGTCACCATTTTATCGCGCCGCGGCCACATTTCGGTGTACTTCGGTGGCGGATATCGCACCGATTGATACAGTCGATTTTCTCGAAAAACGACAGATGTGTTCACCTCCACTGATAGGAAAACTCGACGCTCGAGCGACGAGCGATGCAAAACATCCGCACGCTTCCCGGCGACTGGAAGGGTGGACGAGAGTCGGCGGCTCTCGGGGGTGGATTGTGCGCATGCGACATAAACAAACCGTAAAGAAAAAGCCAATATACCGGGTGGGAGACTCCGGCAGTCTCTGGTGTATTCAAGTAGATGACATTATAATATACAATGGCTCGGAACGGTAGTTCTGTGTTATAAGCGCACCGGACTTTGGCACTTCGGATATCCGGAATATCGCGCGCGAAGCCGATAAAGGAAACCAGAATCGAAAGCTCGGTTTCCGAAAAATGCAAATCATTCAACGAACTGAAAAAAAAATTCGCGTCGCCTGTAAAATACAGGATATCCGCCGTCATGCAACAACAAGTATTCACGTTATTGAGGGCATGCAAAAATCGTTGTGCAAATACGATCAAGTTTCAATGAAGTGAAAAAAAGCGCGGTTTTTTATTTTATTTAACTTACAAAAAGAATTCTGCTTTTTTGAAACTTTCTAATTTATCCTCTTTCTCTCGTGCGATGAATCATCCTTGAACAAGAGTGTAGATAATTTTAATGTCACTTAGCAGTGCAGCGATACGTACATTATGTTCCACGCTCGCCTGACATATTATCTGCTCTATCACTGACAAGCCTGTGCTACTGCATACTCTGATACAAGGCATTCTACGCTACTCCGTAGGCTTGCAGTCCGTCTAATAGTCTGATGCGCTGTATATCCTCGCCTTCTCCGTGAATTGCGGTCTTAGAGCAGATATCTCAAACGATGACATTTGCAGTACTGCATAAACGTGCATCTCGCATTAACCCTCTCGCGGCCACGAAACCGACGATAACGTTTCATTAACAATGGTGATTACTGCACGCGATAACGATATCAGAGTTGCGCAGAGACTTATCATTAACAAATAGTTTAACGTAAAGGACCTTACGGAAATGAAACATTCATCTTCATTACTTTATTTATACTCATTTTCTTGGATATGGAAGGTTATAATATTCTCTTGTACTAACTCTCATTAATTGGCTTTTAAAAAATCAAAAATTAATTATATTAATTAAAAATTGTTAAAAATGCATCCTTAACTGTAATGAAAGGATATAAAGAAAAAATCGAAGCATCTTTTAATATATTTATTAGTTATAATATATTTATTTCTTTTAGCGTTTGCATCATTTAATAATTTTTTCGATTATTTTCTTAGAACTTAACTTAAAATTAAACAAATTTTTATTGAAAGAAACAAAGAAAGCATTAAAGTAATTACAATCATATTTAGTAAATTGGAGTGTGTGTAATTTAATATTGTATCAGTGATTTTTTTCAAATAAAAATTATTTACATTTACAACCTAGACAAAGATTCTATTATTAAACACAATAAGACACTCATATAACAGAATTACAATAAGCACATTAAATTATATAATAAAGTCTCTCAAAAGTTACTAAATTATTAAGATTATTAAGACTAAGAAAATTTCTTCTAAATATCACATACATTTTTAAAATATCGCATTACATTTCTAAAACACACACATACATAAAAAAATCTTTAATTGTGCTAATTTAGTATTAAATTATATATACACATATTTATTAAGTTAAATTTATAACCGCAATAAAATGACGAAATATTATATTAAGGCCGGTATTCATAGTCGTAAATAATTTTCAATCTTTCAAAGCATAATTAATTACAGATTTATTCATTTATTTCTTCTTTCAATCAGGGATTGAAAATTATTTACGACTCGATTAATATTGATCTAAGATTATGAAATTTATACAAAATAGTTAATCTCACAAATAAGAATCGCATTTATAATTATGAATTAACTCAATCATCACTACTTGAAGAGCGATTATTTATCGAAATATTGTTACTACTATCTTTATCCGAAACATCTTCATTGTTGCTATTACATGTATACGTAACATTTTCTTCTAATAATTTCTGTCTCATAATATCAGGAAATATAATAGGTTTAAGTCTAATTAAGTCTAAGAAATCTTCAGTGTTCATAATATCATCCAAGTATAATTTAATTAATTTTTTTGCATAATTTTCCAAATGTTTTGCATTGTTTGCAATAGCAACATTTAAATGTAGCACAGCGTTTTCTTTCATTGTATTTTCCATTAAACATTTTTCACAGGCTCTTTTAAATCTTTTTAAGTCATAATTATTAGCTACTTCGAGGAAATGACGTAATTTAGCTATGTAATCAGTATCATTTGGATTTAAACTGATGAAACCAGTTTGATAAAAGTGTATTATCTGTTTGAAAGTATCATATGGTATATCACGTAACTCTAGTTCCTGATTTGTTTCTTCCGTTATGTCTCTGTACCTATAATAGAAGACTGACGCTTCAGCACATAGTAATGATTTCTTTACTTTAATCGATTTCTCGTCTATTATAAATGTAAGAAGTGGATCGGATTTGTCATCAAAGACAAAATGCTTAAAAGGTTGAATTTCTGCTATAGTTTCGAACGTAGTACTATTTAACATATTTTCAAACAATTCAAACCTAAACTGTATTGTAAACACGTTGTTCGGTACGTAAGTCAATGTATTTAGGCGAAGTATTTTGAGACACATGCTATAAAGGACAGTATTTAAAGAAAACATTTTCCAACCTGTAAGCATAATTGTTCCCGTGTCCCCTTGAATACAAACATCGTATTTGTAAATATTAGTCGCGATTTTTAATAACGGAGTTGTGTTAATAGCAAAAAAGTTTAATTTATTCATTTTCCTATCAATGTGCATCTGAAGCTTAAAGGACTGCTCTGCAATGTTACCAGATGTTAAAGTATCAATAAAGTCGGATATGTCCCAAAAATTAGCAATGCTCCATACAAAAGTAATCGTTTTGATATTACATTCCGTTCGACAATGAGAAAGAACGTGCTTCGTCTGTACATTCTGATCTTCTCTCGGAATTTTATTCTCGTCTCCTGTGATATCGGAACTATCTGACATCGTGCCTGTAAACAATCGACAAACCCAATAATTATGTTTGCAAAAAAGAGCTGAAGAATTGTAAAAACCTTTATACGGTAAAATTTATGCCCGTTTTTGTAGTGACTTTACAATTTAATAGAAAATTTAATTTTATTTACTTTTATAAATGCACTGCATTGTATTTGTATTAAATATCTTCTTTTTGCTTTATATCACAAAAGAACAATATAAAAAATAATAAAAGAATTAATTATGCTAAATAAACTTTATTATATAAATTGCAATTTTCAAATATATCAATTATTGCATTTTTTTCTGTAAAGCTCTTAGAACAATTCAATGAATAATTTCTAACATACTGTGGTTTTTTGCTCATTTAAAATCATTAGTAAATGTATTCGTATTTAAAGGTATATTTTACTGTTTGCGTGTAAAAAAAATGTTATTTTTTAGAAGAGATTTACTACAGAGATTTATATATTTAAAATGCTAATATTTATAGCATTGCGACATGAAAATCATTACATTTTAAAACTGATGAAATCCGATTTATGTAAATGTAATGTCGTGTAAAATAATTATCACTCGTTTTTCCAAGCCAGAGATATTGTTTATTTACACCAAAAATGACATTAAAAAAAATAATAATATTACTTTACGTTTTACACACAAAACATTAATTATGATGTCTCAGATATTAGAATTAATTTTTGCGAAAAAATTTATAATTTTATACGATAATGTTTACAATTACAAATTACGATTACTTCTCACAAAATTGTCAAATATAGATATTTAATTGAATATAATATTGCTTTAAATAATTATATTTTATTTTTTAGTATGTTTTACCTGAACGATTGCGCTCTTGTAGCGTATCAAACGATGCAATGGTTTTACGTTGTTGATTCCTCTTATAGCACCCCAACGTAAAATTTGATTATCACAAACGATCAATCGAACGATAGAACGTAGTGTTATATTTAAATTAGCGGAGGGCACTTATTTCATAAAACCGTTTGTCGTCCGGTATACGATGACCAATTTAACAACGTAGAAACAACTTGAAAAAAAGAAAGAGACGTATAAGTAAGACATTTGAAACAGATTGGTTCACGATAAGATCTATATTGTGATATCTTACTAAACCGATGTTAATATCTTCGTCCGTTCGGAACGAATGTCGTATCGAGACTGCTTCAAATCGACAGTCTCACAAGGAGCAACCGTCGTAACTAGATGTCTTTGTATACATTTCTTATGTTGTGTACCGTTCGATCACCTTTGTAACTTAAATCAAATTCTACAAGGAGCATGTTATTATAATCGAAGGTCTCAAAACAAAGTTATCGTTTGAAAGGTTACATAAACAAGTTACTCGAGAGGTTCTCTCTCGCGAATGATATAAGATTGTAGAAGAGCATCGTTCTTTCCTGTCATAAGAGCAGGCTTTAATGAAACTTTTCCATCTCGCGCGATCGTCCTCTCTCTCTTTCACTCGGCCAACACTATCCATAATGGACCGAACACGCGATCGAAATTACTCGCGGTGCTAGCCGGCATGTGATGCACAAAAGGCGAGCCGCGCAGAGTCATCTCCCGCGCGCGGTGACTCTCGTCGGAAAAATCGAAGATCAAAGCCTCCTCGGAAATTACATTGGTTGGACGGCGAGGTCGCTGGTGACGCGAGAGCGTGTCTCCGATACGCTCGCGTTCACTCGTAAACCGCCACCGAACGCGTATCCCCCTGGCTTTTATTTCAAAGACATTTCATTGCCGTTTTATTGTCATCCTATCTCGAATTTCTCGGAACACGTTGCGTGGAGGCTGATCCTCAGCCCGGTTGATTTTCGTGCACGAGCAGGCGTCGCCTCCGCGAAGAAGTTTATATATCTCGGTGATAAAAATCCGAAATAATTGAGCTCGCGGTGCTGAAACCGTCTTATGTAGAACTTCGAAATGACGCAAAATCGGCGAGAATGTTAACGAAGTCGCATGTTAAGATCGACTGTTCAACCTTATTCCTTAAACGTTTCTCGCGATAACCCAAGAGATGAGAATTAAACGTTTGCAGTAAAGTCAAAGTTTCATAGCTTTGCACGGAGCATACGAAAACAGGTTTGACGTCCCGTTCTGCTTTCACTTGATATTTCAAGTCTGTAATAGTTGGAAATTTTATTACACGGTGCAAGCGTTCAGATAACAATAAGATATTTGTATAATTTACAGCCCCTTATCAGCTATATTATGCAAGAAGCGTGCTCTTAAATTAGAAGTAATTCGTGTATAGTATGTATAGTATATATTTAAAAAATATCTCGCATGCAGAATTAATTTGCGGAAAACTTATTTTTCGCGATACGTCGCAGTCGACCGCGTTGGGCGGCGGTATCGGCTCTGAAATATCGCGGCGCGCGCAAAATTCATTTGTTAAGCCTCCCGAATACGACTCGCGAAAAGAAAAATACGCGAGGCATCCATTTTTCGGAGATAGAACCGATGGACCCTCCCCTCCCCTCGCCTCGCGGTACGCGCGCCGAAGTATCGCGCGTTATCTAAATTTATTTATTAGGTGCTATTATAATTCTTACAATTGCTTATCGCTCGAGCCCCCGCTGCCGTGGTGGAAAGCATAATTCAGTCCGACTATCTCGCTACTCCGCGCGCGCCACGGCAATGTTTTCCCTCCGCCAGACCTTTAACGTTAACTGGAATTCTGTCGGTATGCCATAAGGCGGGAGTACCGGGATGAGCTTTATCGTGCCGTACAGGAGTTATAATACGAGCATGGCGTGATAGATGAATCATCGCAATCGTTGCCTCGTTTCCAGAGCGTACGTACGCCTGGCGGCGGGCGCGCGATTCCGCGCGTGAGAAATTCGACTTGGACGTCGACGCGGCTATCGATCAAGCGCGTTCCGAGACCGCACACGGGAGTGCAAAACTTCGCTCGTAGAGTATGACTTTAATTATATCGTGCAAACGTACAAATTTACGTACGAATGAAACGTGTATTTATCCATTTATTTGCTTATCACGTACGGAGCGTTTCACAAACGCCATGCAGCATTTTAATAGCGTTGAAGGAAGCTTTCTAGAATTTGTAATTAAAATTTGTTGTTGGCAATCAACTTGTTCGCGTCAATTGACTGCTAGAGTGTGCGCTACACGTACGAGAGCGAGAGAGAAAATGAGCTGAAGTAAAAATCGATATAGTCAATATCACTTGTGAAAATTATGGAGAAGTGACAGATCGATATAAATTTAAATGTAATCGTTTGTATAATGGTAATTACGACTCCAACATTTTTTGCGCGTTAGAACTTTTGATTTTAATTAATCTCCAAGTTACGCTGTTAAGCATAGTTGAACTATCGGTCACGCTGCTATCGAACTGATAGCTATTCTCCGCGATAATTACGATTTTGCGACGGTATAATTTGCGACAACGGTGTCCGTGCGTAAATCATCGCTCTAACATCACGGATCGTTACGTTCGCAGTTTATAGCGCTGAAAACGCTCGTTGTTCTTCGAGGCCATTAGACAAGGAGATTTCATCCGCTCATCCGAGCGGCGGGTGCCGTGGCAGTGGAACAATTTCCAGCATAGTTTCCAAGTGCCTAACATTACTACCTGAAAATTTTCGTCACGCACACTCGGAGGATGGGGTGCACGCACACGCGTGCGAACACGAACGCCTGCACCGCACACGCACACCGCGCCCGCGCGCCAGAGATTGATCGTGTGTGCGTTGTTAAAGTCGTTAGCAACGCGAGTTAACCGAGTCACAGCGTTACAACCGGCGGCACTGCCGTCTTTATTGAATTACAACTTAGACACATCCGGATGCAAGGTACACGGATGCTGGGTTTATGCCGCGCGGATTAGCATGCAAATTCGCCGCATTGAATTTCATAGTTTCGACAGCTGTAACAACCGAATAGATTCGTCGTGACGCGACGCGGACCGGCACCGACGACGGTCTACTACCAATCCCCTCCCTCCCTCCCTCCCCTGTTTGCCGTCTCCTGATAAGCGAATTGTTTCGCCGGATCGTGCTATAACCGAACGCAGGATAACTCGATCCAACGGCCGCGCTACTATCAGCGAGATTAATACATGGCTCCTAATGAAAACGGGAATCAAGTGACGATGGACGCGGCAATACGGCGAGAACGTCGCGTGTCCCCGATCGGGCTTCAAGGCAAATCGATTCAAGGCAAATCGATGTTAAATGTAAATTGAAGAAGAATTGGATTTCCCGTGTACGTTAATCATTTATTCACGCAAAATATTGCCGGGTAATGAACAAGCGAAATAATATTTATTGCTTTGGACGTAGATTCAATATCAAAAGTTGTTAAAATCCATGTCCCCTCTTTCCCGATCGAAACTCATTCCGATGACAATATTGTCGGAAACTGTGGTGGTATGGTTGTGCTCTCCCGCCGCTCGATTCACAGCCACACACTGCGCGACAAATGTCATGGAAAATATTAATCCAAATGTACCGAAAGTAAAATTTATTGCTTACAATGTTACGGCTGCTTTATCAGAGTTATTTTTTTAATTCGTAACGGACATTTATCGCTACCATATTAATTAGTACGAAAAAAATTTTAATTTAATTATTTGAGTTTAGCGTGTGGAGCAAATGAATTATTCGGGGAATGTTGTTGTTTTTTTTTTCTAGTTTTTAGAGTATCATGTTAAATGTCCTTCATTTATATCCGCACAGTGAGGTCATGCCCCAGTTTTATATGACACATGTAACTACGCGAAATTTAATATCACGTACATTTAACTCTCGAGTATCTTACACGCATACGGCTCGCGTAGGCATGTCTCGTGCCAGATCGTCGGCGTAATCATTCCTAAGCGGGCATTATCGCGCCCATGACGGTGTTAGCATGTCGCAATTTTTTTCTTTCTCAGCGTCTTAACGATCCTTGCGATCTTCGCACGTGCACGCGCGCGTGCGCGCGGAGTCTTTCTATCGTTTCCATGAATCTCCACCATTCTCATTACATCGTTGCAACAGGACGTAAACGCGTCTCGTCGTCGCGAAAAACAAAACGCTAATCAGTGCTTCCCTCCCCCCCCTTCGCCCGCGTGGAAATTAATTTTCACGAGAGATCATTCGCGTTGTCGAGCTTGCTGCGAAATGGAGGAGATAATTTAGGGCGCGGCCGGAGATAAATTAATATTCTAACGGCGAAAGAGCAACTTACAATATTTTCGGCGCGCAACGCGCAGATTTAATTACGCAAATAGGGGTGGGACGATAGAGAATGCGATATCCCGCGTATTCCAATAACTCGTCATTGGCCCGATCAAATTTACTGCTGCGCGTGTGTATCGATGCCGCCGCGAACCGCGAACGTATGTTGCTACGAGCAAAATTCAATATCGCCCAACCACGAGGAGTCGCTCCACGGCGAACCCGTATTTATCGTCGACGTTGAGCCGCCTTGCCTTACCTCGCCTTGCCTCGCAAATGCAACACGAGTTGCCGGTAAGCGGCTTGCTAACGCGATTCTCGCTCGTATACGGGTTAAGGCGCGTGGGTACGGTACCGACTTTCGCGTAAAAGCGAAACGCCCTTACGGGCTCGTGGCACGAGCCCGACTTCGCCTAGTATGCTCTTAGCATGCAAGCGCGAGTATACGGGGGAGACGGTGCGCACACGAGTCGCTCGTATATTCCGCCAGCGCCAGCTTTCGTGCCGTTACGTTGTCGTATTCGTGTGCGTTTCGTGGCCGCTAAAGCTGCACGTCGAATCGTAGCGTAATAATGTGCCCGGAGAAGATATCTTCACCGCACTTTCGGATATATTCATAATATATCTCGGCCATGACTTTGCTTTGCTCCGCCGCATCGCGTCTCTGGTGGCCGCTTCCGCGCTACTGGACGTGGCTCCGACTTCGATTCGCTTTCCATTAGCTTTAGTTTTTACTATTATATCTTGAAATTGCATCACACTTTTGCAATCGGTGATGGATATTATTTGAGTTATTAATTACGTGTAAAAATGCTAATAATGTCCAATTTTCGTATAAAATTTGCTCCGCGTAGCAGGTATCGCTAGACAATTATGAAGAAAAGATAATCAGAGAAAGATCTTTCACGTATTAAATTCATACTTTCTGTTATCTCGTTTATCTATCTATTCTATTTTTCGTATTCAATGTGTTTTTTCACGGAATCTTTTTCTCTTGACAGTGATTTTATTCATGTCAGGCTGACTTTTTCTTCAGTTTCATTATTTTTAAGCGTACAACGATATTGGAATTTTAACGAAATAGTATACACCGCAACGAGAATCTTTACAGGACAAATAAATGAAAGAAACTCTCGCAGCTATCTGCACATGAATCTCGAAGTATTTAAAGAGACAACAAAAAAATTGTACTTTAAAATTTTATTTCTGTATTGC
Source organism: Solenopsis invicta (assembly GCF_016802725.1). NCBI lineage: Eukaryota > Metazoa > Arthropoda > Insecta > Hymenoptera > Formicidae > Solenopsis > Solenopsis invicta. The sequence continues at coordinate 8,871,437 of NC_052665.1, forward strand.
GCTCTGGCGAGAGAGAAATTTAATTTTATCGGATTGCGAATCGGACGGCGTAAAATAGACCGAAAACACTGGACCGTAAACATTCGCGTGTAACGTATCATGTGTGTTTTCGGAATTCAAACATATAAATTTTAGTAATGAGAGAGGAGGATTAAACAAAATCTATTTACGCGATAGATTAGGTTTCTCTAAAACATTTTATGTTATAATAAAAAAAGTATATTTTATTTGTCCGCGGAATTATTTTTAATCGTTAAGCCATCGAACAAACTGATACAACAGCGAGAGCTTTTATTCGATATCGAGCAATCGAAGGAATTCCGGATATAACACAGTGGAAAATAGACCGAGCAATTTTGTTCGAGGTATTTCGATCAGAGATTGCATCAGGAATAATATACTCGCAACGTCGATTGTACGATTGCTAAACGCAAGCTCGTACGACCATCGGGAAGATAAGTCGCAAGTCGCATCGACTGCATACGAATTTCGTCGTAAGCGAGAGAGGATCTGCCAGAGAGATTTTCTTGACTCCCCTCCCCGTCTGACGATCTCCCGAATAAGAACATCTGACGTCGCGCCAGGAAGTGTTCTTCGTAGCTGTCGAATCTGAAAGTTTCAAAGGAGATCGCGGGACAGCAGAGATGAGACGAGGACGATCAAAGTCACGTCTGTTAAGTTTCGAAAAGGAGTCAATTAAAAGTTCCAGGAACTTGTCTCTTCCGTGCCGTGCATGCGGATTTTCCACGGCGGCCGGCGCGGCATTCTGGAATTTTTCACCCCGCCGGTTATTACGGTACGGCGAATCCTCGTTTCGAATCCGCGAACGAATCGAATATAATGCGCGACACAGTCGGATTTTCAGTTGCCTGCTTCCCAGAATCTACCTAACTCGCTCTCAACGGTTCTGCGCGAAATTGAATTTTACGGAAAAGAAAAGTGTCGCCAAATAAAAACGGATACTAGGGGAGTTTGAGGATCCTCCCCTCCCCCGCACCCTCCGTACTTGTTGCAGTTTGAGCAATTTTGAAAACATATATCCTGCTTTTTCAAACATAACGTGAATTCGATATGTTATATAACGTGGAAAACAACGATGTCTTGAATCTCAAAGAAGCAACATAAAAACAACCTCTACGTGCCTGGACTATCTGGCACGGCCGCCAACATCCCGGGGAAACTTTTAGATTGCTCGTCACCTCATTTTCAAATCCGCGCGGGCCTTCTCCGCGATTTTGGCGAATCTGAAAATGTTTCGGAGAAGAATATCTGACAGATATTTCTTCTCTAGAGAAAAGCATACCAGCGGAAGACGAAGATACGCGAAAAGAAATTTAAACACAGCTGGATATCGCTGTAGTCAGGATTAACGAAGAAAAGTTGCGTTGTAAGATATTAATTGCATTCTGCTCAATTTGCTATATGGAAGAAACAATTTTACTGTAATATCTAAAAATTTAGCAGGAAATAGTTTTATATTGGGGTATCAAAATAATTTTGTATGTTAAAGCGTGATAATAATGCTGCAGTTTTGACATTCTAGCAACCACGTTAATATCCGATGAAATGCTTTTAAATGATTCAACGTAATTGTTTATAAATCTATATTTCAGCAAAATTGTTCTTTTCGTACATATTGTGTCGTACATATTATTTAATAAGAAAAGTACGTATTTTCGCGTAAATTAAATTTAAATAACAATATTTAACATTTTCCGAAACTCTCAGTCAAACACACTTAATTATTACACGATGCTAATTAATCCACAAAACAAAGCGCAAAATATTAGATACAGCTCATTTATCGAAACACAAAGAACAAGATATATATTCGACATGATTTAATAAAATATAAAATACTACATATTTCGAGACAATGACATTTTATTGACGTACGATTGTTTACTATTATGAAGTTATGTAATTGTTGTGTTAGCGGTATGCTTACGCAAGATTGCCACCCTATCATTCGTTCACTGAGCCGGCAAGTGTAGTGAATTATTCCCTGTATTGTCGTGTATTAATTCTCGAAAAGTGGACGCAAAGTACCACTAAAAGTAAAAGTACAAGAAGATATTATACATTACAATACTTCACAATTGGAGCAAATGATTACTGACTGTGCAATTAAAGGTTTATAAATGCATTAAGACGTCAGCTGTTAATTGCAAAGTATTTTCGTTTGAATTTTGTTTGGAGTAAGAATTACATCGAAAATTTGACAGAAAACGAGAATTATTACTTTACGATATTTAAGGATGTAACAACATTAATAATAGTTAGTTTGTTAGAAAGATAATTATTATTAATGCAATGATTATTATCATCCTTAACTATCGTAATAAATAAAGTAATGAGTTTCCTGTCTAATTTTTAGTCTGATTGTTACTCTAAACGAATTATTTTATTTTAGCTAAACGATTATTTTGTTAACATCCTTTCAATATACATGGTGCATCGAACTTTGAACTTTGGATTTAAATGTAATTTGTGATTGACAACGTGAAATATACGAATTGCCGGATCAAGTGACTAGAGTAAAAAGAAACCTTGTTGTAAAACAATACTAATACAGTGGAGCCTCCCATATCCGAAATAATAGGGAGACAAAATTGTTCGGATAAGGGAATTTTTGGATAACAAAATAAATACATTTTTATATTAAATTTTATTTATTTAATCAAAAACTTAAATTTTTAACAAAAAGGATTTCATATATTCAAAAGAACTTAAATTCTTTACAAAGAAAACAAAATTAATTTCACAATATGTTATTACATTCAAATAGAACGTTGGGATATTAAGTGTTCGGATAATGGTACTTTGGATATTAAAGTATTCGGATAATGGAACTTCGGATATGGGAAGCTCTACTGTAATTAATTTAAAATGGAGGACATGAAACATTTAGCATAAATTTATTTCACAGTTCGTTAAATATTTCTTGTCAATAAGACTCGTCTGTATGTATATGGTATTGGAAAGTGTTTTGGTATGGCAAGGCCACCGTGTCATTTACACAACGAGACTCGAGTTGACAGATATAGTATTTGTACCGCTTCATATCTTCGCATTATTCAACGAAATTTTTCACGCGTCAAGTACCATGGAATGTCAAACGCGATTATTTTCTACGAACAATTAATTATTATCAGCACGCGGAATTAATTAACTCTCATGATTGTAATTGCTTATCGAAATATTTTGCACAATTTATTTATTTTACAGAAACGACCGAATTTATTTTACAATATGAAAATGAAAATCATAAATTATTATTTTACTGCAATATTTATACAGGCAATAATTTCTTTAACAGTTAGATCGTTTTGTAACAAGATTCCTTTGAATTCTTCGTTGATTTAAACATAATTTATTTTTGGATTGAAAACGGGAAATATCATCGCACACCGCCGGATCAAATGAAATTAAACAATAGAAAATGATACATTGACCGTGATACATATATCTTATTGAATTTACACGTTCAAAATATATTGCGATTTTATTTGTAACCGTGTACCGTATCGCATGATATTGACAATATCAAAGCGGTGTTTAATTAATATAAGTACGATTCGTAATTAGATTCTTATTTTAATATGTTTCAACCGCATAACGTTGATTTGGCGTGATTTATTAAAATCTTCCGCTATTTGACATTTTGTTCAAATTGGTGAGATTCGCGTCGAGTAAATCATAAATCTTTGTACTTCTTTTTCGCTTTATTTTCGCATTTCAATCGGATTTTGTCGCAACGTATAATAATAAAGTGTGCGTCGCGTGCGGCGTTCAGAGTGCTCCATGCAAAATGCCGTGCGATTATCTTATTCTGATGATTAATATACGCGATCGTAATTAACGTTGTTTTCGCGAGTGCTGTAATGTACGAGTGCAATACAACGAATAATTTTGAGAGGAAGAGAAATAATATATAACAATAATAATATATGATTGAAAGGTATCAAGCGACGACGGAACAATCATCATGTAATGAGCAAATTATTATTTTTTATTACATTTGCATAACACGAAATTCAATATCTGCCTCATCGCTTATGTAATATTACGGAATATTATATAACAGTCGCATGATATTTAATGATATTATTTTTAACATTGTGAGTAATAATTTACCAATTTTTTTTTTCAATTAGCTGCGTGTTTTTAATTGATTTCTAATCTAAAAATACGAACCGTCTGCAAATCTTTAATTCATCTCTTTGATTTATCTTATCTGATACTTCTTGCGACACGAGATTCACGACACGAGATTCACGCGACTTATTGTTAGAGATGTTCCTGCGTCATTTCTCACATATTTGCGCTGTCTGAAAAGCTGTGTGTATATATGTGTATGTATGTGTGTGTGTGTGTGTGTGTGTGTGTGTGTGTGTGTGTGTGTGTGTGTGTGTGTGTGTATCTATATGTATGTATGTATGTATATATATATATATATATATATATATATATATATATATATATATGTATGTATGTATATGTATATATATGTATATGTATGTATGTATGTATATGATATATATATATATATATATATATATATATATATATATATATATATATCGCAATCTGTCTTCAACTTCAGCTAGGAAAGATGCGGAGATCAAAATGAGTTACCCCTGGGAATTTAATATTTTTCGCATCCGCGACAACAACCATGCAGTGACGGCACTCGACACTGCCGCACTCCTTCCGTAGAACCGCACTTGTCGTCGTCGCATCAGCGACGGCAACGAAACGAGCATCATACATGGAAATTGAAACGCACTCCGCCAGTCTTCATTAAGTTGCTCGCAATCAGGCGATGCGAGCTCATGACAGCTACTGTCGCGGCAAACATGATCGATTCGGATAGCATCGGATCTCGAAACGTGTACACGCTTTTAAGGGTGCTCTGTGCTTTTACAATATCAGTTAATAATTATCGAAATTTTAAAACTGCTAATTTCTTAGGTTTATTCTTTTTTTTCTATTCAACGGCAAAAAATTTTGAATATCTGAAATTTTAACTCTGAAATCATCTTTAAACAAGTAAGTGAATTCAAATAAACTTTTGCATGAATATTTATTAAAGTTTTTTTTTAGTATACTTAGTAGTAAAAAATTTGATTTAATTCGTAATACTATTTTGTTATCAAATTTACAAATGGCGACTTTATATAAGAATCAAAAGCAAACAAAAACTAAATAACTTTGAAATCAATAAAAGACTTATGTTTAAATTGTATACAGATACTCAATCGTAACAATAGAACAATCCATGAAATTTTTGGTAATACTTTGAGATGTGACACATGTATCTTTAAGCATTAAACAAATATTACGTGTTTCCACATAACCTTTGTGTCGTTTCGTAACCTCATGTTATTCTGTGGCTCGATGATAACGCGAGTAGCCTTTTTTAAGCGCCTTTTTTAACAGTTGCAAGAATCACGTGTGTCGGCACCGTGGAAAGTATCAGGCGCTGCAATCTCATTACCCGCACTTTGTGTCTATACTTCGCTTGCATCATGCAAAATATAATTAAGCCAAAAGTCAACTCACTAAAATTGCCGTTTTATAATTATCATTATTCACTCCCCTACAAAAGTCCTTATAATCTTTAATGACAAAGGAAAATGTTCTCTTTCGTTTAAATTGTAATTATCAATTAGACATTTGCTTTCAATAATCTATTTATCTCTGAATCGCGTTATACATATATCTAAGCAACGTGAGAACCTAGGTTCTTTTTCCAGTGCTATCGTTTAATTTAGAATAATATTTAATATTTAATATAATTCGCGTAATAAGCATTTAGTAAATGTTACCTCGGTATACACGAAATCTCGAATTTGTATGAAGAGGATCATACGGAAGGTACAAGTTTCGTCTTTCATTTAACCGACTAATTTTCGAGAGTCCGCGGCCAAAACGAAAGTCCTCTCGACCGAGCAATAGTCTGTCCGAATGACCCGCCCTGCACGTAGCTAAAACCTTAATTAGCCCCTTCCCCAGTTTGCAAAATCACTCAAGAGTCGGATTAGTTCCGGCGACACACCCGGCGACCTTAAAATGAGTTTCTACGGTAGTCGTAGGCGTGCCAGTAACCAGTGGCAGGACCACCCGGTGTTCGCGCGGTCGTTTGCGTGTGCTTTCTAACCAGAGGCCCCGAATAAAACCGCGGATATCTGTATGCGGGGTGCGTATCTGTCGCGGCTCGTGCTGATTGCCGTGTCCTGTTAGCTTCAGATTGCGAGGGCGGAGAATGAGAGGGTGAGAGATGAGAGAAAGAGAGAAGAGAGGGAGAAAGAGAGAGAGAGAGAGAGAGAGAGAGAGAGAGAGAGAGAGAAATAGGTACAGATGGTAGGGAACGGTGAGCGAGCGTGAAGGGGGAATCGCTCGTATCTGTATCGGGGGAATGGTTTGTATGTTTCTGCCGGCCGTTCAGGGATGGCTTGCAAACAAACCGCGTTCCGTTATTTGATTCTGTCCGTTCGTCCGATGCAGCGCGGCATCACGCCGTTCGGCGCGTCGATCCCGCGCGTACCTTTCCCAGCCGGATGTATCGGTCGCGACCAACATGTCCATGTCCGCGACTGCGAAATACTCTATTGAACTTGAACTTTGATATAGAGTGAGAAATCAGTAACGAATCTGGCCATTTTCGACGCAGCCCCGACGAATTTTTAGATATAGTACGCTTACGTTTTTGAAGAGCGCCAAGAGAAGCTTGGGAAAATGGAGAATGTTAAAACGAGATAAAACGGAGAGTGCGCGAAATCTGATTTAGTTTCGCGAATCGAGCTTTTGTAGTGGTTTGCTCGTAGAGCAGTTCAGTGCGATTCGCATATTTAATTACGAAAGTTCTGTTTTTAATTACAAAGCTATGCCGTTTAATTATAAAAGTTTATTGTTTCTTTGACGCTGCGTAGTTTCATCCCTGAATCGGCGAGTTATAGAAACTATCGCGTAACACAGTTTCTACATTCTACAAACAATCGGTGTCTATAGTCGTGAAACGTAAACATTTACGCTGATGGAGATATGTGATGTAGATATGTGATCAGTGCAAACCAACCTAACTAATTAAGGTACAGGTATAACGCATAGTATACTAGTTTAGCCATTCCGTAACGTTAATTATGCCATTTATTTGCCCAATTTGTTGTCATTAATTAGGTCGAAGCTTTGATAAGCTCTATGTGTATATACATATATCTATATACACATATAAATAAATACATATACATATATATTTATTTATCTTATTTATAAAACATATCCGTCGATCTCATCTACTGAATTTAATTGAAGCGGTTCGAATAATACATCGAGTCTATACGTGACAATAACAATATAAAATACGTAAACAATCGATCGAATAATAAAAGCAATGAAATAAAATATCTCGTGCGATATAAATTTAAAATGCGAATGCATAAATCGCACAATTACAGGCTATAAAATAATAATTAGTTTTTTACGATGTCATTGCAAATTATTGTAGCGTAAAAAATGCGTGGACGTTTATTGATGAGTATTGATTTAAACGGATTTTTGTGGTTCTTCGGAGAGCGATAATAAACTCCTCCGTGACGTTATTCGGATGCGCGTCGCGTCGCAAAATTATCGAAAATCTGCGTGCTCGAAAGGCACGGAAATCTGATTCTCGCGGGTGTCACGGTGGAATTCACGGTTTTGCTCTCGATAGCACTGCGAGCTGTACCTGGCGGCGAGTCGACCGCGATCTCATTTATCTTCAGACGGAATGCGGCTGCGCCTAGGGCTAATAAGGTGTTATTAATGTCGTCACGCCATAGCTATCTAACTGCCTCCTAACTTTGCGAACTATTCTCCGCCGGCGGCTTGCTGCCATTCTCGCGTATCCCCGCTTCATTTACCTGACAGTCCGGGTAACCCTGCCTGTCTGTCTGTTCGCCCCGTTAGGCGCTGTCATTCCCATCGAAATGTACATTCCCGAAAAACGACGTTGCGTAATTATCTCGATTATACGACGCACGATATCCTCAACCATTAATATACGAGACGTTCGGAATGTCAGAAGGGAACGTAGTTTATTTGGAAAATCGCGTTTAACAGAATTATGTTATTTGACATCGCATCGCACATTTGAACGTGTTCAATATGGATTCGTATTAATAGCGCGAGGGACTTTGCCTTTTAAATGTTACTTAACAAGTATATAACTGCGTGCCGCGTGCGTCTGGCACGTCGATGGTATCCTTTCAACGGATTCGAGGAGGAGTTTCTATCGAGTTGTAATAGAAAGGCGGATGAATGAGAAAATCAGCGTCTGAAGTAAACCGAAGGTTACTTCTTCTCCCGGCCGTTGCGTGCTCGTGTATCGGCGGCGGCGGCGGCGGCGGCGCGCACCTGAGAACGCCGACGAAGTATAGGTACGCGAAACTTGGCGTTTCCCAAGCGCCATACCTCACTTTGACGTAACTGCACGGAGCTTATCACGGTACGTTTACCGGGTGGGGCCCTCCCCCCCCCGCCCCGCTTTAAGTAACTCGATAACAGGTTGCACTTGACAGGTGAGGAGACTCCCTCGACGCGTTCGCCCGCTCCCGCTTCATCGCACCCTCAAAGGCAAACTTTTGACTTCAAGAATGAGAAACTTTCGAAATGCCACTTCGAGTCGTTTCTCTCTTTTTCCCTTTGCGCCGAACCCCTTTCGGATCGCTTCTGCGATGTTACCATAAATACGGTCGGAATTCCTAGTCCGTGTTTTGGAGTATCTAGCTGAAGAGGAATCCTACCGGACTTACATCCAACCACGCCGTTATTGCCGTCGGTCGCGGAGAAACAATGAGTAGCGATAAAAACTCGAACGAATAGAGAGAAATGTAGAGATCCAACTATGCGATATAATTTGATATGCCATCTCTCGTGGTGAATATAATCGAGAATTTCACCTCTGCCTTTTCGATGTCGTTAATTCTCAAGCGCTTATCCTGGTTTACATTTACACACCGATGCGACGTGAAGGAGTCTACGGCGGAAGAGCGACGACTTGTTTTGCGACGCAAAACTTTTTTAATTAGAAAAGTATCACACACACACACACACACACACACACACTTTCCTAATTAGAAAAGCTGCATTGCAAAATTCAAGGCGACACGGTGTCACGAGTGTTCCCTTAATTAAAGACCTCTGCCAGCGGGGTGTTAACCGCATCCTCGAGACATTACTTACAACCGTTTTTATTGGTCACGACGTACGTCGATAAATTCCTTTTTACGCTGTAGCCATCGTCGTCATCGATCTTCTCGGATTATCAAAGAAGACGTTCTATTCGCGAGTTTGATAATTCGCTTTCTTTTAGCTCAAAACTACGATTTCTTTGATAGATCGATTCCTATAGTCGATGAGGAACGTATCCTATCAAATTTAGATGATCACTATTGGCAATTTATATCGTAGTTTTTTTATCAATAAAAAAGATTAAGTCGTTTAATTAATAAGAGAATTTAAGGAAACCCTTATTTCACAGATAAGTTTTCTCAATATCGCGATCACATTTGGCACTTTGGTAAACATTAAAGTCACCCGACGATAGTACGTCTCGGCGCGTGTTCTAATAGACTTGCTAATTCCCGCAGACGCAGGCGGTTGCGCTTATGGTGATTACGAACCTCAGTGCAGCCCCGCAATTTCAATCGACAGTCAGACGAACGTCGGCAACCCTTGCAATCGGAAGTTACTATCGTTGTCTTCGACGCGCATCGCTGTACCTGTAGAATCTATTGCGAGGGGCGACCGGCATTGATTAAAGGGCGTACAAGCCAATAAAGCGGGAGCCGAGCGACACCCACCCCGAACTGAATTCAAGTAATTATGGCAGCGCTGCAGTTGTTCACATCGCGGATGCACCAGGCTGCATTGTGAACGAACCACGAAATCGAGTTACCTCGAGTTTTATGGCGACGATAACTTTTTCAGCTCAACGTATACGTCGTCGTCGCGACCGTAACTTTTTAGTGAGACCCGCGGATAGAACAATGAGCTGCTAACTACATGGTCCACGGACGGCACAAAGACGGGCAAGTGCAAGCGCGAGGAACGGGAATAAAAATCAGGCGACTGAGAAAACGTGATTAAGCAACGTTTCGCGCGAGCTACGCTCGAGGAGATCCATATCTCGGACTCGAAAAACGAAATGTCGAAACAATGCCGATCTGATACATCTCGAGGTATCACCGCCGGCTATACGTATATGCTCCACTGTAGCGTTGCTTCCTGCAACTTGTCTCTCGAAAGAGGAGAAGCACTTTGAGCAGACATAACCGAAATCTCGTGCGCGATTCCCAGTGGCCGAAGGGCGACAACCAATTAAATATACGGGACGCCGAAGGGACCAAAACAGGTCCAGCAGCTCCAAACACCTCCATCTACCGAACCTGGAAATGGACTTCCGGAAAAGCATGCGGCACATACCGAGTGTCCTGAAACTACCGGGCAGTTATTTCGATCGTAGATACCGGAGATTAAATTTAAAAGAACGACGATTGCTTCAACGGAGAGACGATCAGTGATCGAAAAATTATGCGAAAAATATTGATTCTCGACAATTTCAACTTAAATTGATCTAATCAAGAGTTAAATTTGGGATTTTACTCTGTTCGGGTATTTAGCTTCGCGGAAAAACCGAGGCTCTAAATCCCGTCGTGAGATTTCCAGCCGGAAATTACATTCGGTGATACCGGCGCACCCTGTATATCGTATAACCGTCCATAAAATACATCTCTCGCGCGCGCGTTCGTCGGTGGGAATCCAAACGGCGCATTTGCGCAATGGGACGTGCAACCAGCGCACGAAGAGCGTACCCGCCGTATACTATACCGCGGTGATGGTCGGGATGCTGGCCCCAGATCAGAGCCCTCGGCATCCCGATCCGCACGCGGCGCGGCGCAACGAAGGCCGATGCCGCGCTCCATTTATAGAATTGCATGAAAAATTCCGCACGCATATTCCGCGATGTTCCGTTTCCTTTGCTGCTGCGGGGTTCGTTATCGTCGGCCGTCGCGCCGACTCGTCTCTCCTAAAGGGATTGGTCGTGCGCGCTCGTACCCGGGCGTACACCTCTCGTATGTGCAGCCCGCGGATCTCGTACGTGTCCTAACGTATACCGCATATATACGACACGGCGTGCCCGTAACAGCGCTTCCGCTATATTAAACGAGATTCGAGACCACCGGCGCGCTTTCGCCCCACGGAACGAAGAGTTAGTCTGAATGTTCTCGTTTCCTGTCCTATCGCGCCGGCCGTTCACGCGAATGAGCTTGGTCGCACGACGCTGGATTAAGAGGCTTTTTACCCGACCGTAATAAATGTTTGCTGCCCGATTTAAGTTCCGGACCTAGCTCGCCCGCCACATCGGAAAACTAATATCAGTTGGACAGCGTAATATCAATCTGTCTTTTTTACCTTTTAATTTTTTTTATCTATTGAAAACTTGTACATTTTAATGGCTAAAATATTCCAAGTTCTATCTTATAAATCTTTGAAAAGAAGAGATATTACGGTGTGGGAACCTCTCTAGACAGAAGATAATCGGCTTGGCGGCGAATATTTGTCGAGCGAACGCCAAGATCTGCCTTAAGCCACGTCGGGGCACCGTGCAAGTCAATTATTAATATCTTTATGAATGCCTCAATTCTCGTGCGAAGTTTCCTTGAAGGTAACGTGCAATTTCATAGATGCACGACGGTAATAACAGAAAACTCAACTTCTGCGAGCGCGCCCGACCCCTACCGAGTTTCCCTCTTCCCACCGAGGGTGGCTTGTACGAACGAGCACCTCGCTCCTCTCGACATCCCTTTTAGCAACGCCCAACCAATTTAGTCATACAAATAGTGCTCGTTCGCGTAGCGACGAAGTCGCGAACGTTTGATATTAAAGACGTCATTAAGTAAGATAATGAAGCTAACTCCGTGCCGACCAAAAACGATAAGCTCACCTGTTAGACACTGTATAAAAAAGAACTCTACAGTTAAAGCTTAGGTAAAATATATGAATCTCGTGTTTTCCACTTTCAACTATTACCTTTGACAGAATATTATTGTCAAAAAAACACTCTCGGCATTTGGGGTAAAGAAAATATTTTCGACGCAAAATAACAAATTAAATTTGAAAACGAATTTTCTGCATACGAATATGAATTTGTAATGGAAAGATAAATATTACAGTACGACACATTTTCATTTTTGAGGGAAAACATAAATAAATTTATTCCTACCCAATAGCGATTTTGAACGATAAATTCTGGACAAATTCTTCGTAATATATCGCGAGCTTACTTTATAACCCGAGGACGCTGGTCGTATTAAAAAACCCAGCAGTATTATCGTGGCTTATAATTAAGATTTAAGAGGATCTTTTAGCTACGTAAGCCCAAGACGAAATTGGCTCGCGAAGAATATTACAGCCGAAAATACTGTTTCAGGTGCCTAAAATGCCTTATTACGTCGCAGACGCCGTTATTAAAAGGAACGCGCCCTCGTATACAAGTATATACACGTATACACCGACCGCACTCGTGGGAAGAGGGAGTAAGTAACGCTCTACCCCCTTTTAATTTTTGCCCCCGCGAAAGTAAAATATATCGGCTAAGCGGAAAGGAGCGCGGGTCAGCTGTAATGGCCGCCGCAGGAGGCGGCATTAAAATTTTTCGCAAAGAACTTTTTTACCATATATCCGCGGTCAACCCGTAAATCACCAAACGGATGAATATTTATAGCGCTTTATTAATGGGGTTACGCTGTTGCGAGGATTATTCGTAGGGTACGAGTGGAAGGGAGAAGAGCCGAGGGTACAATGAGGGCGCATAATGAACCACGCGGCCCCCTCTCCCCCTCTTTCCCTCCGCAGAGTATATACGTCGTACGTATAACGTATACATATACGTCGGTGCCATTAAAGGGAAGCACATGCTACGAGAAAGATGGAGAGTGAGAGAGAGAGAGAGGGGGGGGACATCCCCTTTTCACTATTTACTACCTCGTTGCTGATTACCGCTCGCGGATTATCGCGTTGTTTCTGTCGTGCACGGATTACAGTGACATCAGCGACGAGCGCTCGAGCGTATTGTCGAGAATCTAATTCGCTGAATTCCTCTCGCAAAACGTTATTCGATCATTCTAAGGGAAACAGTCGTGCTCTGCGTAATTCGTGGACGTTAGAACGCAAAAGCTCTTCGAGAAACGTGAAACTGGCGAAGAGTTTATCGGCATGGGGAAAGGTTCTCTGGTATTCCGACACGACGATAGAATTTTTTTCCCCCGTTCGCGGACTCACTCATCGTTTTGCGAATTCGTTAGTCGAACAAAACCGAGTTGACGAGTTTCCCCGGCCCTTCAAACGCTATCTACCTGCTCTTACACGAACGTCGGTAAACAGTGAACCGGGCACATTGTAACGCGAGCACGGTCTAGCGATCGTTTCGCCTGTCGAAATCGACGGTGTGAAATCGAAATGACGCTTTTGAACGTGCTGTCGCACCACATCGCGCGTAGAATAGCGCGATAGCTACGACCCCATTTGTACCGGACCCATCGATAAATCGCGAACAAAGCGAGTCGCGGTTTGTCCGATCTGCGAGAGGCTTGTGCGCGAAACTGATTCCCTCCCCCCTCCCCCCCCGATTCAACCGAGCGTGTTGTTATTGATGTTATTCGCATTAACGTACCCGTTGTTATTGATGTAAACAGCCACAATCGCTACTGATCGCGCGGCTAAGCTAGATATAGATGGATCTAATCTCGTGTATCAAAATGTGAATATACTCGTACTGACGACTGCGTAAACCTCGGCGAGGAAACTTTTTTTAAACTTATCGGAATTAGATCATGAAATATTAAAATACTTATGGCCTTTTTATCCGACAATACTGAGAATTTTTATAAGATACAAATTTATCCCCTCGTGATTACAGGCCGTTGATTTTTCACTTCTACCATGTGCGAATCGTCGCGCCTAATTTTGATCGTTAATTCGGGCTAACGCATATTTGCGAAACGGCGAGGCATTTTGTTTATTCCGGGATTAATTAGAAATGTTGTTCGACCGGCGACGTGGTTGCCTGTGATAGTAACGAATTCGACACTAAACCGATTCAAATGATTACTTGTGGCGCTCCAACGCGTGCAAACACTCACACAAACGCCGTCATTTTTGTTTAATTGATAAAATGCGTCAGTTTGTTAGAATGCGCTTAATTTTTTTGATTAGCACAGATTTGTTGCAAAATATAGGAAGTTTTATTATTATTAGAATTGTTTAAATAAAATTTGTTAGTAGTACTAAAATTTATTAATGATTCACAAAACATTACTTGAAAACATTGATCGAAATATATTAATATCTCATAATTGTAAAAATTATGTTTCTCCCTCTCATTTAATGTCTTATTAAATATATAGACTTCTGAAAGATATACATGTGCATATATTATACATACATACGTACGTACCTTAGCCAAAATTACAAAGTGCCTACACTCATTTTATTTGTTTGAAATTTTTTTTTATCAGTATTATTTCAAATTGATTACTGGCATTATACTGGTAAATTGGAAGGATTTTCGAAACAAAAGATAATTTACATGTGAATTTGTTTAAATTCTTTCAGTTAAAAGTGTTTAAAAAATATAGTGTCTTATAATTTTGGCCAAGGTTGTATATAATTATATATACAATTAATCATGAAATTAGAGCCACTGAGAAAGGAAAACAACAAGTATCAATAAAAATATTAAGTTTAAATTTGTACTAAATTAATTTTATTTTATTACTTGTTCCAAACGTAAGAGAGTAAAGATAAATTTTTATTTTATTGCATTTTATTGAAATAAAAATATGAAAAACTAATGTAATAATATAAATGCATCAATTTTTATATAGATAGTTCCATTTTAATGTACCACTATACTGTCTATAATTTGTGTTATATGTATGCATATTATATTATATATATGGATATATATATACGAAACAGGACGAAATGATAATCAGATATTATCAAATATCTGAGCAATAGAAATTATTCGATTTAATCGGCATAACGATAAAGCGTACATTAACGAGTTTTGTCGATACAAGTTTAATTGCAGATCGAATCCCTGGGAACGTCATGGAATTGCACTGATTTATATTTAGCTGGATATACGCGTTTATACCTTTAACTGAAAGTAAAGCCGTCGCTTATTCAATATGTCATTAAACTAAATTGATATTCGCCAGATATATCGGAATTAATTAAAATTAAATATCTTGTTAAAGGTCTCCAAACGACTAATATTCCTAGTTACGCGAGAGAGCGAAGTAATTTTTTTTTCGAAATGCAAAACAGGCGCCTATGATAATTTTTCAGAACTAAAATAAAAATTTATTTTGATATGATACATGCCGAGCCCGGGGTTAATAAATTTTGTAGACGTTCATAACTCGCGTAAGATCGATACCGTCCTTAACGATCGCGCATAACATTATGCTTATACATGAACGCATATTAAAAGAGCATTACACCCTCCACCCAGAAGAGATGACGAAGGCGAGTTAAAAATGGCAGGCGTAAGGCGGATCAGAAAGGAGTCCATAACTCGAAATACCTGGGCGGACGCATAACGGAAATTTAAAGCCACTTCGCAGCGACGGCGGCGGTGGTGTCGTCGTATATTTTAAATTTTATCGCACTCGCACCCCGAATATACGAGACCCCGTCGGATGGGCGGGCAGAAAAATTGTTCCGGCTTTGACAGCGGCTCGACGTCGAGCGTTGGTAGCTGTGAAAAATTTAGCGAAACTTGCAGTTAATTTCTAGCAACTTGCTGATTTACGAATTTATTACTCGGGAGCCACCTGCGTTTCCCCCTCGAGACTTACACGCCGGCCATCGATGTGTATCAATGAAAATACTCGCGATCGTATAACGAGAAACGCAGTGAGTTCGTATACGCATCTTGAGGAGTAACATGGATATTTACACAAGGAGGTTACAACATGATAACGTAACGGAAGACAGATGATCTGTGGCGCCCTTCGTTAACCTACCGCGCCGTAATGGTACACTTTGGGTAATGAGAGCCTAAGTACTGTTATTCGATAGTTCAGACGAGCATCATTAATTTCGCGCCGTGGTCGTTAGCGCATCCCATCGTCCCGTTACGGTATTTGGATAGATCCGAGTGGCCGTGCGCGCGGCGTGTCCGTCGATTCCGTTCGTACCGACCCGTAGATATGATAACGAGTTTGTCGGTTATCTCTGACATGTGACACGTGACACTACACGCGCTCGGGGATGTCACAATTTGGAATTTGCTCGGCCATTATACCGTACAACCTAGTCGAACGCATAGCCGTATCGAATATTGGACGTCCGTTGGAAATTTCTCCAAAGGGAGTTCGACGTGCAGAGCGTACCACTCGACGAAATCCTGCAAAATGCACCATAACGCTAACGGTGAAGCAATCACACGAGGGTCGATTCTACAATTCATTATCGAACGTACGTACAATGCTCTCGATGGTCCCGAATCAACGCAATTGTTCTGCATTCGGTTTTGACCGCTTCAAGTTCAATCGTGTTTAAGCGGCAAAATTACATTTAATCATTTTACAGAGAGACAGAGAGAGAGAGAGAATTGTGATTTTACAAACCTTTCATAATAATCAATATTCGAGAATCAAAGTGTTGTCGCGTTCTTTACATTGTATTGCCATTATTTTTATTTTGCGACTTAATCCGCGCTCGAAGAAAGATTTCCCAAGTTAGTGTAATTATCTCAGGCATTAGACTACGTATATCTCTCATAAAATAGGGGGGGAAAGGAAAAGAGAGGAAGAAACCGCGCGCTCACAGGCGGTCACTAAATCGATTTAGCGTTAATTCCGCACACGCGACGCCGAGATAATCCGAGCAGATTAATTATCGAGCTCCGGATAGCTTTCTTTACAAAGTGCAACGCCATAGAGAAAGAGGGAGGTAAGACGGACGGTGAGTGGTGGACAGGGGGTGCCAATTTGACGCGAGAAAAGCGCGAGGATTCTTCCTTTCTTCCCGCTTGCCTTTGAAGACGGTACGTAGTACAAGGTCCTTTTCACAGCGACCCTAACAGGTGATTTCGTCGAAGGATTCAATTTCTTTCAGCGCTCTCCCCGCCAGGCGTGCAAATGCTCATTTCCGGGGGCGTCCTTCTCCCCTCCCCCCCGTCAACGTGGTCGACTGCCACCCTTTCCTCGGCTTTTTGTTCCTTTCCCGTGGATTGCCGTCGTTGCTTTTATTAATTATATAGCTATACGCTCATCGGGGGCTACCGCAACGACGAAACAATGCCAGCGCAGGGCACCATTATCCCCGCTTGGCAAATATTTAATGACGGCGTCTGATCTTAAGGAGATTAAGCCGCGACCGTATATAGTCGGTCTCCTACAATTTCTCATTAATATTAGACACAGTCGAAAGTACGAGGTTTACGCGGATAACGCGGGGATTCTCTCCCGCTCTCGACGGTTAGCGAGCTCTGAATGTTGATTGGTTGACCGGCTCGAGAACCACCGCCGCGGCTGATTCGCCGGAAAACTAATCAGCATGCCGTAGTTTGAGTTGAAGTATAGGTCTAATGAAATTCGCCAATTCCCGAGTGCCGGAAGCGCATCTATGGCGACGCGACGATTGGCTGGCTCGGTGACTCTCTCAGTGGTGTTCCTTTAACTCCGCTGTCCTCTCAGATTCTTCGTTCGCTCTGATTATTCGCGAGGAGTTTCAGGTATATGATAATTCGTAGCGTACGCTGACGAATATTGAAAATAATGAAAAAAGTTTAAATTTGTGGCATAGGGTAAACTCAGGTAAGATGGCCATAGTTTTTTAAAATGCGAAAAACACATTTTTATTTTTGTTATTTTTTAATAAAATTTTATTTATATAATACTTTACTGAATCCTAGAGTTAATAATACAATTGAATTTAAAGACAACATAACAATCATAACTTTTTTTAACTAAAGAAACGAAACAGAGACCTACAATTTAAAAAAAAAACAGTTTATGATAAAACAAAGAGGGCTATCTTGCTCGAATTGTAAGAAAAAGATGATCATAGTGTATTTAAATAGTGGAAATAAAAGTACAAATTATAAGTTACGTTATAATTTAGGTTCCTTTATTATACGTAACGTTGATTATGGTAGCTTAACTGCAATTTATTCGATGTTATAGCAGATTTTAGAGGATACATGCAAAGCATTACAGGTAGTCAAAAGTAAAAGCATTATATAATATTTGGAATAAGATTATTTTGAATAGTGTACGCATATAAATTATTATAAATATTATCTTTTAAAATATAAAAATGCACTATTTAGCAATTATTGGAGAAATTACAGACTATGGCTATCTTTTCCGTATAACCATAAAACCCTACAATTTTTTAGTCGACAAATTTACGTTTTACTCAAAAAAATTCAAAGGAAACTCTTTTTAGATTGCATTGATGGTACTTAAACGTGAAGTTTCTCATTTGCGTTGTTTCCGAGACATATAGCATGGCAACAATCTACGGCGCGTGACCTCGCCAAAGTCAAAGATGGTTAGTTTCCTCAGACGAGACTTGAGAAAAATTGTCTGCGCGAGAGACAGAAAGGAGTCGACGCAACGGTTAGAAAAGAAGGTACGTGATTCACTTAATGACGGTGTGAATAAGTACGTCTCAAGTGGCTTTAGACGTGCTGTTAGTGGTCTACTGCGAACAAAAATTAATTCCGCATGCATGCGACGTTGACGTATATACATATACACACACGCACACACGCGCACGCATGCACCCACACGCACGCACACGCACGCACACGCGCGCGCGCGCGAAGCTGTGAGCGCTAGTGCATGCGTAAGGGTTGATATGAGCGACGTGAATTGCGCCAATTCTCGCTAAAATATGTTGCACGTGATGGACATGTAGCTCGCGATAATATAATAAAAAAAAATTAATTATATTTTAAATAGAGATCAGCGAATTATGTGCATTTCAGTTTTACGAATGTGACACGAGGACGCGTCGAAAAAAGGGACTTTACAGGAGATTTCAACATTTTTCCTTTCAACATTTAAATCAAATCACTGTACTTTGTTATGTTCTTCCATATACGCGAGAGACACAATCATGAGACATGGCGCAATTGCACTTTGCGCGGTGCACCGAAGCGTCGCTAAGTAGTAAAACCCTATGATTTACAAGCCGCTGGCCGGACCCGTCGACCCATTACACGGCACGGCTCTCATTGTCCTCGCGATGCAAACGGATGGACGTGTATACGGCTAAAATAGCCGTACAGGATGTGAAATTGATTAACTGGTTAGACAACCATACATTGTGCGCCGCTAAAGCGTATGTAAAGCGGGCCTAACTGGTGCCGCTGTTAGGCATCAACATCCATCATCATCCGGCGGCAGCTGTTCCTCGCAGTTTTCTAAACGTGAACGATAACGTTGCTTTCATTCATTCAGACGTTCAGGAATTCGCGCGGAATTTACAGCGCGCAGAATAATGCCTTTCGCAAAATAAGAGTAAAGAGCGACGTGACGCACCATATTATGAAAATCGCGCAAATCGACGGCCTTTAAAAAATGCGGGACACGAATGTTTGCCGAGACTCGAAAATTCCGAGATGGGAAACGCTGGCGTTAATGCAAATATTCGCTTTCTCACTGAGCGAACCGAGGAAACGCGCGCAGACTGGAAGCGAACGTCTGCCGTCGGCTGTCGAGCGTGTGGAAACGTTTAGATGGAAAAATAAGTTTCTTTAGAAACTCCGACCAACGTTCGACGTTCCATCGGCGCATTTCAGCGGCACGCAATCGACTTTTACGCGAGTGTAAGGAATTCGCCTTCGCCACGCCGCGCCGCGCCGCCGGAGATTGTTCGGCGAGGCGTACGTTGCCGGCGGAGCGTCGTAAGCGTGACGCAAACGGGGGCAAAAAGACGCTGTCAACAGAGGCCCGAAAAGCGAGGCGTCGGCCTCTGTTGATTTAGGACGGAGAGTTGACAAACCTCGGGAATGTAGGCTAACCCTTACGAGACATGTGTTACAAGATCAATATTTTTTATTCCCCCCGTTTTCTAAACTTTCCTCACAAGCAGGCTGCACCCAGAGAATCGTATCTCTACAAACTGACAACGATGAGATATAAGCTGACCAAGATGTTGCTGAGAAAGTACGGGGAAGTACCGTAAGACAGGTGTGCGGCGCGTAAATGAATTCTATCCATGTATCAATAGAGGTCGGAAAATAGTAGGAAGGCAAAAAGTTGCCTCACAAACGCTGGACAATCTATCGCCGTTATTTTGCGTTAAAAAAAAAAGAAACCATTTCAAATCGTTTCAAAGTCCGAACGAGCGCTGTAACGACGAATGTCGGGTTGCTTTACACTTTTCAATTTCCATCCGGCTGCCTACTTTATCGCCTACGACTATGGGGAGCCTTTTTTATGGGGACAATCGCTGAGGAACATCTGCGGCCCGAGCCGGTACACACGGGGATTCTAAGGATTTATATAGGCGTCCAATTTAATTCATCCCACGTTTAAATAGTACGCGGAAATGGATGTCACTCGCGCCGATATAAGGCGCCAGCTTTGTCGGCCGATAATAGGATTTCGCCGGCGGCAAATCTACGCGCTGAATTTAAATATGGATGAACCGATACAATTGCAATTTCCAGTCGCGACGGCCGAGTGAAATCCATGGCGCAATACGGAAACGGCGCGTGGTAGAAACGTTTCGCGGTGAAACAGAGACAGAAAAATGGGGGGGGAGGGGATCGGTTTACATCCTGCATTGTAAGTTCCAGTCCCTGGCTTTCCGCAATCTTTTCCGACGACATGCCATCTAATTAATTCGCTTGGAGCACAATGGATCCCATTACCGCCGGGACAATCGTAATGTCATACGCCTAACGCAGATTCGTTGAGCGGTGGGGCAGAGTGCGTTAAGCAGTTTGATTACAACGCGGTTTCTGAAGAGTTGCGAGACGAATTGCCGGGGAGGACCCTTGGGGTCGTCGACGACGACGAAGGACGCGCTGGGCTCCCTCGCACAGCCCAAGCACAGCCCAAGCACAGCCCAAGCACAGCCGGTTGTCAAAATTTCGTACGGGGGATAGGTAGATACAAAAGGGGTGGCCGGAGGATTGCGAGAGGGTGGCACGCTCGCGACCCGGCGCGGCGAGCTCTCGCTTTGGCGGGCCTCGAAATCTTTACACTCTAGTACAAAGGGGCTCGACGGGTTCCCGAAGGTTTAAACCTGCTCCTGGCATTTAATGGCGTCTGTAAGTTATATTCGAGGAAGGGGGTGGGATACGGGAGACTGTGCGCAAGGGGCGAGGGCTGCGTGGAGCGTGGAAAGGATCGAGTGGACGACGAGGGAAAAGGAAGAAAAGCGGAACGAATGGCGGAGGCGGCAACGCGAGGAATTGTGAGAGCGAGCGAGAGGAAAAGGGAACGACACACTCGCCGTCTCCCACACAAATTACCTAAGATGGTATTTTCCCAAGCCTCTCTTGAACTATCATTTAAGGTTTAGTCTTCAATCTCTCTTGACCGGCCTGAATCGCTTCTACCCCTCGAAGCGCGCGCTCGCAAAGTGGAAATAAATTTCGCGAACCCCGACGAGAGAGGTCAAATACCGCTGGACGATTTCACGTTATCTCCGATAATACATATTACACGACGGTTCTTCTTCTCCATTGAGAATCTCCACGTAAAATCACAGGCGATCTAGTCGCGAGTACAATTGGTTTCATCGAAAGAGCGTCATGAAATCTTCTGAATCCTTAAGCCGGTCTGCCTCTGGTACGGCCCCTTGTTCGTATTCAGGCCAAAGAGATCCTTTCGCTCGAGAGTAGGCCGTCGCGTCGTGACGATCGCGAAAAAAAGGAAAAGAAAAGAGAGCCTCGAAGTAAAAACAGTACGTCGTTCGCGTTTTGCCGCGGCACGAAATCGAAAAGATCGCCGGTTTTATTCCAGCATAATGCTGAGCGTGCGCGCTGAGCCTTGGCCCTTGCAATGCAAGTGTTCGAGTTCCCAGCCGGCGGCGAACGGACGTGCGAGCGCGAAATCGACCGCGCGCGTTTCGGACCGCTCGATGTGCCTCGTAAATTCGCGACGGATACCTGGGGGCACCGTATCGCGCGCCCGTTAGATCCTCGTAAAGTTCCGGGCGTTACGCGATACGCGTCCGCGTTCGCACAACGGAGAGACTCATCGTCCCCCGATCTCTCGCACCCCTACGGTACGGCTCGATAAACTCGCGACTCGACAACGGTCGTTGCCGGCTGCCCCGAGCGGGCGGAGCGGGCGGAACGGCGATAGCACACTTGGAACACGACCGAACGGCATTAACGTTCGAGAAACGAGCGGATAAACCTGCATCTGAAAGAACGAACGATATTTCGAGGAAAAGCAACCCTGACCGGTTGATAATGGAACATCGAAGCGTTGAGGATTAACCGCAGTCTATCGATTGGAAGCTGACCGACCACAGCGAATTGCCTAAAAATACTCTCGCGAACGGTAAAAAATTATTACCTCGGAATGATTTATTTAAACGCGAGTGCACAGACGTCGTAATGAACGTTTCTATCATTAAGAACTGATATATGGAAACGAAGCGTAGGGGAAAATTTCGTAGATTTTTGATTAGTTAAAAATTAAAGTTTAATTTTTTTTCAACACACTTGAGATACTAATTAGTTTTTAATTAGCGATTAAAAGCGAATAAATTTTTGAGAACTGAACTCCAGAGGCATCAATAATAAAACGCCATTTCTCTCTTATTTTAAATAGATTTTTACAAAGACAGATTTATAAATTTATAGACTACTGCACAAATGTTTAATAGAGATGACTGACAACTCTATTGGAGTTTTTAACAAAAACTCAACTTTGAATTGATAAAAAAAAACTTGTACTCGTGGAAAGTGAATCGCCAGTTCGCGCGTAGGGGGCAGGAGAGGGGGAGGGAGGACACGTCGCGTTGTACATTTTTAAAATTTTGTCGTTTTTGATTCGAGCCCTCAATTGGTTTTCAATCTTTTTCATCCACATAAAAATACGCGCGATCGCATCGATGGAGAGCGCAACGAGTCGCGCTCGCAGAATCCCATCGGCGTGCCCGCTGACCGCGCGGTTTAACAGCAGGGCTGCACGTTTCGCTCTTCGTAACCTCGTTACGCGTGGAAGGGATCAAAGTATCGGCAAAGTGACTTATACCCAACCCGACGCGGGCAATGGCGGTGAGCCCGACCGTTCAGAAAGTAGCCCCCGCTTTCGTGCGGGTCTGCGGGCCTTGATTACATTAGACCTGGACCGGGAAACGTAGGGAACGGCGGAAGCTCCCGGGAAGGGAAGATGATTTCGCAAAATCTACTTCCGCCTTATCGTTTGAAAAAGAAAATGCTCTCACCTTTTACCCGTGTAGTCTCTTAATTATTTTCCTCTTACACAAATGAAGAGGTACGAGATTTCTTACAAGTTTTTTTTTATCTACTTTATAGCTTTTTATTCATTCTATATAGAATTTCGGAAAATAGTGGAGAAAGAAAGAATTTAATTCATAATTTAGTAATTATAAAACGCTAACGCCTGAGTCTATTATTTAGAATGTCTTGTCGCTTAAACGTTATACATACCAATTTCTCTACTAAAATAATGTTTATCGATTCTTCCATAAGTTCGTAACGACACGCTGTCGGAAGAAAAATTCAGATCGCTCGCTGACTGGCCGAGTGAATCGTTTACAATCCGCTTCACCGAATTTCTCCCGACCGTGCCATTTACTTTTATCACCGTCGCAGTTTGGTCTCATCTAGTAAGTGCTGCTACGTACGCGTGGGACGTCAAAAACGTCCGATCGAGGTGCTACGTCGCCCGGTCGTCGACGACGGGTTTACGGCAAAAGAGACGCGGGGGCGTGAACGGGAACAGGAACTTCCGGTTCTTCGCCCCCGGAGCTTCGTTGCCTCTCTCACAACGCTGGTAGTAACCTTTGTTCCCGAACTCCCTGATTCCCGTAGTTTACCTCCGGGCTACGAACTCCGGGGAAATGTATCAACGGACATTCGTCGGAAGCGACGAAATTCTACGTGACGTATAAACTTGTGAGCAGAATTTTCACCACATTTTTGCAATCCGCCTTGTCGAACTACAATGATTTGCCGGAATGAAAATATCGCATTTAAATATAAAACGAGTATACTTCGATTGCAATGACAATTCCGTGAATTGGCGAAATCCGGATTTTTTGCGATTTGCGTACGCGGCGCGGCGTGGCGGCGCGCGGTGGTGTGATTGACGCGAAAATGGAAAACGCGCCCGTAATATCGGCACGTCTGCAACGAAGGCGCGTAATAACGTACGCTTTAATCGCTTTCAGTACATTATAGCGGGCAGACAGAGGCGATGATACGAAACCGCATAACTGAGATTAAAAGAATTACAAAACTTTTAATAACGCGCAAACCGCCATTAAAATAAATCTCGTTAAAAATCGCCGAGTACATCTTTCTGAACGCGAACCACAAGGAAAAAAACACTGCAAAGTTCATTGCTTTATAATCATTTCACGCGTTTACAGCAGCTCGGCAATTGCTCGACGTATACATAAAATTACGACAAGATTCCGTAATTAAATTAACGGAAATGATTAAACGTCTTGTGTCAGCGCAAACGTACGTCTTCCTCTTCTTTTGCTTTTTCAAGCGCGAGCGAACACAAGATCGGTAACAGGTATAATTAGGACAGCGAAAAAAGACGTGGTCATTAGCACGCGCTGAGGAAAGCAGGGTGGAAAGGGGTAGAGAAGCGCGACCAGGAGTAGAGGGGCGACCAGGTGTAAGGAGAGTTTCCTCGCGTTATTCAGAGTAATGAAGCAGATATGCAAAACTACTTAGACCGTCTCGTTCGGTCCGCTTCTTCATCTTTTTCTCGCTCCCTCTTTTCTCTCTAGCCGTCTTTCAGCCTCTCTGCCTCCCGCCTCGTCTCCCGGCCGGTCTCTTCATCTTCTTCCCCTTTTTCTTCGTACCTCCACCTTCGCCGTCGCGCTGTCTCTACTTCCTTCCTTTCGTCTCTTCCTTCATCTGCAAGGTGCGCCATCCGGGCATCTCTTCTCGCTCGGCCGGAGTAGAATAAAAGAGACGTAATGCCCCCGCCATTTGCATATTAAATTTGCCCCTTCATCCGTACGGCTCTATTCAAATGATTATTCTTTATCGCTCGCTTTGGTACGGTCAGCGGATAAGCTCGCGACGCGCCGGTGGAGACAGCGCAGGATGCTCGCAGCATCGCCGAAACTGTTTCTCTCTCTCTCTCTCTCTCTCTCTCTCTCTCTCTCTCTTTTCGCTGACGCGCTCGACGCGGCCCGCGTAATTACGTGGACTCGAGGAAAATAAAAAAGGCAATCGCGTGGAAAAGCAAAATTGCAGAGTCGAATGGCGCGTGGAAGTGGAATCCAAGGCTGCTACTCTCTACTCTCTGGAAATCGTTCCTCGATATTGGAAAACGAAGAGAGACGACGCCGAGCATGAAAGGAGAACTGATCGATTATAAACCTATTATCCGCTCGCGCACACAGGTGTGTCTAAATAATAGTTTTGCGATACAAGTATACATTTGCTACGGTAAATTTTGGCTTTTTGAATCTTTGACAATTCTTCTCAAGAACTGAAATGTGTACTCATACCGCAACATTTATTATGCCAATCGTTTCGTGCTAATTATTTTAACAAACTTGACGTCTTAAGAAAAAAGAAATTTTAGGTCATTTTCATTGTTTTACTATGCCTATGACAATCAATTGTCATTTAATGTTTCTATCATCTCGAATGTTAAGTACAAGGCTATCGAGAAAGTGTAAGCTGCGTGCCGTCGCGTCACGCGGAAAGATCGCAATGGTAAATCTACACCTCTCGCATTGGTAAATCTTCCCTCTCGTCGACGCCGACGTGTCCACGTCGTTTTGTCACAGAGAACCTTCCACCTTTTAGGAAAACTAAAGGAGATAGGGTGACGGCGTATTACGCCCGGCGTACATATATATAGTCACCATGGCGACCAAGCGAGAACCGACGCCATAATGAAATCCTGGAAATCCCGCGGATGTGGAAAGCGAGCGAGTAGGTGGATACCTACTCTATCGGGTCTGCATGGACCCCGATTTCCTTCGAGTAGAAAGCTTTCAGAAACCCGATCGGACTAGCTCGCCCACGAGTCCGTGGTGAAATCCCGAGAAGAGCTTATTTTTTTATTTTTTATTTTTTTTTACTTGCATTGAGCAGAATCAGGCAGTCTCTTCGGACTGGTCGACGACTAGATCGCACAGATAGATCGAGGGAGGGCGACCCGTCGCGACGCCGCGACTCTTTATTGCCACGCGGACAGTTTTATGAGATCCTACCTGGGTACATTCAGTCATTATCGCGAAATTCAATTAGAGATAGTTTCAACTGTTCAAGATCGCAATTAAGTGACCTATCGAGAAGCTCGCCCGCGCTCCTCCGTCGCGTAAGTCCCGCTGCGGGATTTATTAGTTTTGAAGCTTTCGCGGAGTCTCATCGGGATATACGGTCCGAATAGATCGCGCTCGCCCGTTCGCCTCAACGGAGTAAATTAATAGCGTTATTTATGAAGCGAAGGACCACTACCATGTGCGGCCGGGTACTTTATTACCGGAAGGTTTTTGCGGATTGAAACAACTGAAGCCTTTGTACGCGCCAACACACATCGCAAGAAGCATCGGTATAAATTTCTGGTCATCTGGTCAGGCGCGCGCAACGACCACGTCCTCGTAATCCTGTTGTACAATCCTGGCAATAGCTTCTCCTTAACAGGGACAAGAAAACCTGCTGGGACGTACGGCCGGACCGTCGCAGTGCGATCTATGAAATGTAATAGCGCCGGCGCCACACACAAGCGGTATTAAATTTCAGGGGATTTCATTTGTCACCAGAGGTGGCGACAAAACAGGCTCATCGCGAGGGCGATGAACTGGGTCAAGCCACTGGGTATTTCCAACGTTATTGACAAGGGGGAACATTTTTCAATGGTGTTCCCAACGGTGCAGCGGTGACGCGTTACTTAATCAACTCTCTTAAAAGCGCCAATTATGTGTAATACAAGGATTCGCGTCTCGACGGGACGTCTCAACGATCGTCCATTTGAGTTTGGCGCAATTCGTACTATTTAGAATCAGTTGCTCACAAAAATGAAGCTTCCGCGAAATGGCCCCCGCATGGAAAATTGAATTTTATTTAACGTCCGCGGGCGGCGGATCGCGCGGATTGCAATTGGAAAACTGCCAGATTGCATCTCTGTGAATGAGTCGCCCTCAGGAACCGGTACAAACGTTGTATCGCTCCGAGTGCCAGATGTACCGAATCCCGGCCGCAAACTGATTGAATAAATATATTTAATCTCCGCCCTAGAGATCGGCGAATGTTCCACGGGTTGAAGAACATCGAGAGCGTTCGAGCAAATGACCGGCAAATAATAACCAAGGAGTTTTATTATCGCGGCAAAACAAAAAAACAACAGGCGTGTCCCAGTTTCCGGCGGGAGCAATTTAGATTTGTATTTCGCAACGGACAGAAAATAATATTTCTCCGATATTCCATGGAAGATAGGAAAGAGAAAAAAATAGATGATTTTCTAGAGAAATTAGTAGAGTTTGCTCGTTATAATGAGCTAAAAAGAAGCTTACAGGGCATTTAATAACGTAACTTTTATAATTTATCCTCAAATATTACAGAGAATTGCGTGAAAGGCTACGTACGTACCCAAAGCCGTGTAGAAACAGCAAATTCGTATTCGCGATATTCTACATTAAAGTTTAAAACGCGAATGATGGAGAAATTCACGTACGAATGGTTGATTCTCTTCTCTTCTCGATGAAATCCGGACCTGACGAGTCGCCGATTTTTCCAGTGAATTCGACATATCGATCACGTTCGTGCCTAATAGCAGCACATGTCGATGATTACGCACAGCAGACTGTCGCTAGATCGGGTCTAGGTAATTACTCGAACACCACCGGTTCATATCCCACCCCACGGAATCAGCTATCCCTCTTCGGCCTTCCGATGCGTTGCACCAAACCCTCTACACTGAGTCCTCCACGCGCGACGCCGTCGATGGTACCAATTCGATTGATTGGTTAACATGTCTAGTTCACCTCCAGTCTGGTCTTGATTATCTATCTCTCAACCCTATTCGCAGCTTATCGAATCCCTCAAACCGTTTTCTCCTTCCGCACTGCTCGCGTCCCCTCTCCGCTGTACACCGTCTCATTCAAATTGCCGTATTAAATCCCCTCTTTCGACCACGTGCAACTTTTTCCCTCTTGCCGCGCACTAATACGTCATATCGGGGTAAAAGTCGCGCGTTTTACGTGCACCTACGTAATTGAATTATCCCTATAACCCGTCGTTCACAGCGCGGCTCGATGGCAACCCCTCTTTCGCTCCTAACAGCAATCTACGTCGAATTCTTCTCTTTGCAGTAATTTACTAAATCTCCTTGGTCGGAATTGTGATCGTCGTTCATTTAATATCGCTCCCGGGCTCGCGGGAAATATAGTTTTCAATTTGTGTATTTTAACTCGCAGTAGACCGAAGTTTCTTGCTGATAACGAATTAATGACTTTTTCCGTTGCTCCGCGGCGAAATATTCCGCAAAGTTTTCAACCTGGCTGAACGATATACGACAGATACAATAAGTATTGTGTACATGGTGCGTCTGAATTATTTTTTACTCGATTCATTATAGTCATTATTTGAATCACTTTTTATATATTATAAATAAAAGATACTTAATTGCCCGTTCATGTTGAGACATGTGTATGTGCAGTGTATAAGCAAGCGCGATCAGTTTAATCTTTTCTTGCCGACCGTATTTCGCAGGACCTTAGGGACGTTGAGGGACGCGGGTTTATTTCCCAAGAGGGAAGCGGGCTTTTTTTCGCAGTCCGACTGTCGCTATTACCCCGAGACGTAAGGGCGGCGACCTCTCTAGTGGCCAAAAATTTCGAGATCGCAAACTTTTATCGTAAACTTTGATGGGATTTCTATCGAGGCGACGCGAAACGTATTTCGCACAATCGTAAACCGTTTCTTGCGTAATGCCTCTCCAAACTTTAAAAGGGGATTTTGTTGCATACTTCCACTTTGAAAGCGTTCGCGACGCTTTATACATTTTGATAGAACGCTATTAGTACAGCGAAATGAGAAAAGAAAACGTGGTCTGCAATACTATAATTTTTTGTATTTTTTTTTTTTTTTTTTTTTTTATTAAACGTGAAAAAGATTTGATTAGCAAACAATGAAATATCGCGGGATACAGATCGATTTTATCGCGAGTCGTTTTGCATATATCCTCGCATTTCCGATATTCAATCTCACCGTAAAGAGAAGTTTTGTCACTCGACAGGTGGAGACACTCTCAAAATCGTTCTGAAGTGCGACGGAAAATGATACGCCAGGTCGACGCCTACCGATGTATGCGTCGTCGTGAAAGAAGAGCGAACGATGTCGCGATTCTTCTCGCGTCTCTTATCGCGCCTGAGTGCCAAAGAGGAGCAACTTCGCACGTCGACTAACAACGTAGCTACGTGCATGAGCTGCTATTGAAGCGCAAGAGAGAGACATAATGCTCGCCACTTAGACGGAGTTGCCTTATGGCCAGATAATCGGAAGGGTGTCTGGTGTCTCAAGAGCTCTCCTCACAAGCTGTGCTGCGCATCGTGCGAATGCGTCCCCGCATAATTTGTTAAAAAATGGAAAAGTCTTCCACTCACTTATGCATATGCATGCGCGAGTGTATTGCGGCACTCGCCACCGATATACATCGCGATATCAGGGGATCTGTTGCAAACGAAACTTGGACAACGACGGCATTTCATCTACGAAATCGTATATAAAAATGTAAACGTAATTGTGTATTATTAAACGCGCGAATTGATATTGCATATATTCGTGTATAGATTACACATACGCAAATTTATATTTCATTTTACGCAAAATCTAAAATATATGATCAATAGGCTATCATGAGTCTCACACACACACGTGATAGGTACATACACAGCATGAAATATTTTATTGCAAAAACGGAAGCGAGAAACGAATACCTGCGGCCGTGGCGGCGCGTATTTCATAGTGTATCCGCTCGTAAAACCCTCGAAAACTAATTTGAAAAGTGTTCCGGCCTTTTTCAATGTTCCAACTTTTACGCGCTTCGTTTAAATACGTAATAAAGGCACGTATCCACTTTCACTTCGGTAGCCCCTATAAATCCATAGCGATCGTTATGCATCACCCATCGCCGGAAGTACATTATCCTTAAATAGGGGGGCGGAGGATTTTGATTCGCCATATGCCTGTCTCATGGTCATATCATTGGTAGAACGAAGACAAGGGTACGTACTCCTTGCAAGATTGAAAGGCGGCAGTGGATTACCTTTGCGAAATACGCGAGGATTCTGCGGACCGCGCTGATCCCTATCAAGGGACATGGGATACAATCTCTTTCACTTTCTAAAAAATATTATAGCCGAAGGCTTTTACTAAGCTAACAAAGGAAAAAGAGAGAGAGAGAGAGAAGAATTATATCTTCTTGATCTTCAGTCCTAACGACCCTAATCCTAAGAGCATCTGCACTCTAAATTAGGCTACTTTAGAGGGTGCAAAATGTTCTAACGGGCAGATTTGCAAATACATACAGGGGTGGAAATGTATAATACCTATGAACTTTTCGGGATGGCGGAGGGTGCGCGAAAATAGAAATTTTCAGATAAGGTATCTCGCGACCCTTGAAAGTTCGTCAGTGTCACACGTTTCCAATCCGCGATATGAGAGAGGGGACGAGCGAGAGGGCGAAAGAGAGTGAAGAGCCGGCTGGAAATAGCGGCGGCAACAGGGAGAGCCTGGAATTTCGCAAAATTTAAGCCTGCCGACATCCATCACTGCGCACGACAGTCCTCCCGTCGCTTCAACGTCAGCCTGCGTCGCTCTTTTTGGGTCTGCCAGAGCACGCGAGTCGGTACATGCATGCATACGTAAAGCCGCAATAGCTGTAACACGACGTAAAATCCGTCGTACGGCCGGAAAATCGTGGCGCGAAGTGACGGCGACAATGTCGTTCGATCTTAAGCGATAAACGACCAGCGACATGATACTTATTATTCTCCAGTTTGCATTACGTATTGCAATTCAAATTTTACATCATCATCTTTCGGTTCTTTTCTTGGTTTTCGAAATAGATCAATCCACGTCGGTGCATCAAGAAAAGTTACCTTCGTTATTTTAACGAATGAAAAGACGATACACCGCGCCACACGCAAAGCTTCGCGGGGAAAAAGATACACGCCACACGCGTGCGGCATAAAGCCTATAACGATCCTTTACAAATATAGCCACTGCGGGCAGGTCGATTGCAACTGACAGTCAAATTACAAAAGCGCGTATTACATTTTACGCCGGCTTTCAACCTGATACGTACCGTCGGATTATACCGACGTAAATAATGGAAAATTGCAACATTCGCGGAAAAAATGTATTTCGCCGCATGCCAGAACCACACTAGCACGTCGTAAAAATGGAGTGCTCGCTGCACTGTCTAAATGTAAATTTTTTTTTACGAATTTTTCGCGTTTAGCGCACACACGTCTCACGCATTAGTCGTTTCGATCATGTCGAAACGGGATCATTGTGTCACAAAATTTATCGAGAACATTTAAATTCGATAATTTATTTTCTTTTCTAGCGAGAGAAAGCGTACCAAATGAGGATTTTAAATTGTAGATATCGCGATAAAGCGAAAGAGAAGCAGCGAAACGGATGGCAGGCGGTATGCAGCGTCAAGCCCATTCGCTCCGTTGTTTCCGAAAGCCTTGACCAAGTAACCAAACTTTCGACGTCAGGATCGCGGCAACTAACCTCACTAAATTCAAAATTTACTAGTGTATATTCCAATTCGGTAAATTTACATTTCAATGGCCTACTCGCTGGCGAACGACATTCCGTCCACCACGTAAGAGAGAACAATATAATTTCACGGTATAATGCGGCAATAATGCAGCAGCGTAATACAATAGCGTATGGCAATCACTACTTAATTTAGCGTACATGACAATTACTACTTAATTATCGTTTAAGCACGAGTTTGCGTCGACACGCGATCCCGTAATTCTACGCCTTTGCCGCGATTCTCTGTTCAGCCATTATTCATTCGCACTATTTCCAATCTGTATTACAGATTTTGCGAATAATTATCGCTGTGATCATTCAATCGTCTAATTATCGAGTAACAATTCGATACCATAATTATAATACATATTATAATCATAATACATATTATAATTATATAATTGTAATCCGTTTGTTCGCAGCCATGTTGAGCAGCTTATTCGACCGGAAATCTCGATGGTCGAGTTACCGCCGTTACCGGCGGATTTGCTGCGAGCTGAAAACGAAACTCGCGTATGCGAAAATAGCCCGCTCTTATTGTATCCCGACGCAACGTATAACGTCCGCGATTTTATATCGCGAGAAGACAACGAGTCACTGGATAAAAGTTATGGAGACGGTTCTCGGAATGAAATATGCGCCTTTAAATTGGATCAGGGGAAGATTGATGAGCTCGCAAACGATTACCGCGCTGAAACGTGCGTATCTTTCAGCCGCGAAAGCGCGATACAAAAGGAATCTTGCGAGGAAGCGGTCAAGAGTGATGGTACTCCCTCAAGGAACGAAGATGAATCTCGATGCAAATCGAATCGTAGGAGAAAAACACGTCGCAGGTTGCCCGACGGAGTTATCATAGATCTTAGCAATGATGTTTGCGGCACTTCTCGCGGCGGCATGAGAATCAGCGTTATTTCCATGAATAATTTGGTACCCGACATGAAATTTGTCGCAACGCCAAAGTATGGAGATTTTCATTTAAATGCAATAGATAAAGATAGATATTTAAATATTTTGCAAATTCTTCGAAAACCCCATGCACGCTAATCTTTTTCAGGAAACAATATTCGACAACGTGGAATTCTAGTTTGAGGAACAAAGCGATGAAGAAAATGATCGACAATTCTATATTGACCGTGCTCTGTGGAGAAAATTGCAGCGAAAGAAAGAAAAGTCGAAGATCGAGGAAACGCAGATATAAAAATTTTTCGAGAAAATCATTGAATAACGTAATACGTAGAAATGCTAATACGACTGACAATGTATCAAAGAAATTTGAAAATATTGAAGTAAACGAACAGCGAGAATTACACGTTGAAAATAATATGCAATCGCTTTGTACGTCCAACGAGATTTTTGGCTCAACGCAATGCTGTCATCATGATAATACGCTGGTTGATATTGATAACGCCCGATATCCAATATCGAACACAGAGCAAACATGTGTCGGCGCGAGAAAACATATCGTAAACTACTGCTGCTCGATTTTTAATGACAAGCATCAAGAATATCACATTTGTGATCGGGAGGATTACAATGCAGATAGTTCCGATTTCAATGCGGAGATGCAAGCTGATTGGACAGTCGAGTGCTTTCATCCCGAATACACCCGCGCGAAGGGATGTCGATGTTTCTATGACTCGAGCGAGTGCGATCCCGATGTAAATATGCAACGCGACTGTTGCTCCCTGACGTCGCGAATGGTAAGACTGTTTGAGAATTCTCCTCTTCCGAGGAAGCATCAAAGAGAAGAGGTCGAGCGACTCGGATCAGACGGGCTCTGGACGGATATCGCGCCTGAATTCGCAACGAAAGCCGATGAATATTTGCCAGATGGAGTCGAACGGTGCATGAACTGCGAGGCGAACAAAGGAAGTTCGACGAGCACGATCCTGATACCGAGCGTGCTCGCCGAACCCGGCAGCGGAAGCGTCGCCGATCTGCGCGATTCGCTCCCCTCGCTCCACGTGTCTCGATGTGAAATTGATACGCGTCCCGGAAAGCACGACGGGTGGACGATGGCGACAACGACGGCGGCGAAGAGAGACGACGATCGGTCGTATAAATCAGATTCGCTGAAAGCCGCCGACACGTGGGACACACGCGCGCGGAGAGACAACTGTATCGAGTGGCGTTGCGCGGGCCGCGTTGTCGCGGAATCGTCGCGTCCCGGGGAAAAAGGCGGATCCACCCACGAAGTGGATTCGGAGTGGAAACGGAGCTCCATTGAAACTGACGCCCAACAATTGGATTACAAATGGAAGAGAAGAATCGCGACCGTAGACGCCGGTACACACGCGAGGGTGGATTTCAAAAGAAAACGTGATTCCAGGTGAGAGTCGATTTGAATGAGATATGGCCGCACGATAAAGGAGCCGCGATGCTTTTTCCCTCGCTATATCTCTCTTTCTCTCGTTACCTAACGCCGACTATGTCTAACAGATATAAATCGGAAGAGGCGATTCGTGTCCAATTGAGCGAAAGCGCGGAGATAAGGAAGCGCGAGGAGAGCCTGGAAATGGTCGAGGCAACGTTAGTCCCCCGCCTGATTTTGGCGTTGCAGCATACATCTATTTCCGATAAATAGAATTCTCTATTTATCTACTTTTCTCACGTCTATACCGCTTTCAAAGTTGCTCTCGTATATCTCAGAGAGAATCCTAACTACATTCCGGTTTTATACAACATTTATATATATACACGATGCAGCATTTGATTATTATTTTTTTACGTGAAATAACATTTCGGAGTTTAATAAAACGTATATCTGACTCTCTTCGCGAGTTCGACTGATATAGTTAAAATATTTTTTTTCGAAACATTAACAGTAGTTATTTCTGTTACATATTTTGAGCTATTGCGTTTTTTTTTCTTCAATTCTTTAATCAGTCCAAAATCTATTTTTCTTTTAAATCAAAGTAATAAACAGCATGTTAAAAGCGAGTAACAAAGTTTCCACGAATGTTTCGCAGGTCACAAACGAGAAGTGACAATACAAACGCTGACGACAAACGTCGCGAGACACGCGATTACTCTCTTTGGACGAGTTTACAGATGGGCAAAATTTGGTCGCAAGTGCACGACGCGTGGAAGAACGTCGTAAAGCTCGCTACTACGAGCGTCGGCCGTGTTGTGAAGGATGCTGCACCTCAATCGGAATGTTCGCAGAGAAATCCCGTCGAAGTGGCTGACGTGACGCTCGTCGAAAGCTCATCCCCGTGCGCCGACGAAATATGCGGTGAAACGTGTCGTAAAAATTTAATGCGCTCGAAGAGCGAAAAAAAAACGGAGGCGCGTCTAGAACGCACAATCGGGGACGTGGGAAAATATCGCTGGGATACAGAAGCACCGATGCGGGAAGACTCGCGGGTCATTGCGCCTTCTCACCGCGATATGCGGAAGCACGCGTGCAAAAACGCCGAAAAAGAAAAGGAAGAGTCGTATATAACTTACAGCGGTACGATTAATAGTGATCCATTTCCTACGCATCTACCTGTTGCACTGACAGAGTCATCGAAACTTGCAACTTATATTTAATGAGCAACATGCATCGGATCAACTTAAAAAATATACGTAACATTTTTTTTAAGGAAATATTTTTTTTTTATAGAAACGATAACGCAACAACGAAATATTTGGTTTTTTTTTTACAATCTTTCACTGCTTTTCAATTTTGTCGGATTTTTTTCGTCATCTCTTTGTACCTGCATCTCTCTCCAAATACGTGGACCATAAATATTGCGCTGCAAAATGTATTTTTTACTTCGGCTAAATAAAATCGAAAAAAAAATGATAGAGAAATTCTTTAATTTTATAAATACATACGTTTGCAGATTTGCGATTGAACGCAAATTAACAAATTCTGTTTTATTATAATACCCCGTGATAATCTTTCTCTTTGAAAATTTTCAAATTTATACAGACTGAAACACAAAGGATATTTATATTCCAATTTTACATTAACCTTTACGCGAGAATTTGCATTTAGATACGAATGCTTGTGCAATATTCAATATCATAAAACATTCTCTCGTTTGCCGTGTATATAAATTTCTTGCCTTTGATATAGAAATAATAATTGCTCTTCTAGAATATGAACGTGACAGGTATCGGAATATCGCAGAATTCCCATCACGCAGCGGAACGCATAGCCACATTGAGGATGTACATTCTCGATCCCGTTTGAGTGAGTCCTTCACGTATCTTGAGAAACCTACGTACTCGAAACGCCGCAGCAGAGGTGGTAGCGATGATAACCGAGATTTTGCGAGAGGCGCGGATAAGCAGAAATCTATGCAACGTACTTACGAAGAAGCAAGCTTCATTAGGCGTAATCAGAATTCTCAAAAATGCATATGTTCCGACAGGACACAAGAGACGCTCGTGTATTGCACCGATCGGAGTATGCAGCACGTGGCCTGTTACGAACTATCTGTAACTACTGACCACCAAGCGATTCGCGCGGACGTTCCGGCTGGCTCGCGATATAATTCGTTACATCATGAATCTCAATCGACGAACGTATCTTCTCCGGAAGGTAACGGACGAGTGAAAACACCCACGACGCCTGAACAAACAAGATCTCGCGAGAAAACGGAAACGCGTGAGAGTATCGAGGATGCGACCGGGGTGGAAACCGAAAGGAGTTTTACATTGGCGTTCGCGGATGCAACGGTATCCTCAACGGAATCGAACCTCACGATTCACTCATCGCAAAATAATCCGGACGATCCGACGGCATCGACTTCCAAGTGGGAGTCGCCTGCTTCCTCGGGAAGAAATCTTGAAGAGAGTCGCGCTTCCAGAACGCCGTTCTGCGCGACGGCGATCAAGTTCTGGAGGAGGCGATTGTCCGTCCGTAATAAAACCACCGCGCCTGTGCTTAAATGGAGCAGAAAGAGCATCGGAAGAAAGGAGCTATCAAGCACGGCCGCCACTACTTACGACAGCGGAGTGAAGATTACGCAAATAGAGCCGTCTACTGTGCAAACCGCTCAAGAAGGCAATAAGAGGCGGGCCTATGTAAACGTTCAAGTGCAAACACCTGACGCGTTTGTTACGAGGATTTTATCAGAGCTCCTTCTCAGCGAGAAGAAGAGAAGGGTGTTGATGAGCATAATACTACAATCGGAATCGGACCACGACAGCAGAGAGGCAGAAACGCAAACGTCATTAAATGACGTTACTTCCGGAAGGATCAATATGTTTAGCTATCCGGACAAATATCCTCCAGGTGCGATCACATCGAAGACCGTGCAATGTTTCGTGTGCGATAAGCCAGATTGTTACGAAATAAAACATTCGGATAACTCGATCTCTTTAGAAGAGGCGATAATCGCAGAGTATCCAGAAACGTCTGAATTGAATGATCACTTGGCGGAACGAAAAACAGATATTAAAATTCCTCCATAATTCACGCTTGGGAAATTTTTTGAATAAAGCCATTTATATAAATAAATATGTTTGTCATAATGAATAAATTATTATTTTAAGCAGCAATATTGAAATTTGAAGTTTGTCAGAGTTTGGGTATGAATGAATCGAATCACTTCGAGGTATCGAGAAATTCGCAGTTTCAGTTCAATTAAATTTTAGTAACCTCACATTTTCACGTGTTTTCAAATTTGTATCTGTTCTTATCTATGTCATATCAAAAATGTAACGTACTCATCCTGCCGAAATTTATGTCCGAAATTTTAATAATCAACAACAATAGAAACAAAGAAGATAATTATGAACCTTGTCTGAAAATTACAAAGTTTAAATGGAGTTAAAGTTGCAAAATAATTTTCTTACTCATGAAGCAAAATTGCAATTTAAACTTGTTCAATAATAACAAATTTAATTCAACATATTCAATATTAGCAATATTAATGTGGTGAAACTATGTTCTACAACATTAATATTATTATGCATGTCAAATAAACAAATTAGCACAGCAAGCATGGCAAATAACAGAAACGAAATCGTTTATTCTGGCACAAATAGTGACACAAATTCTGACACTAAACAAACAGATGGTTTCATTTATTGCGATGTTCCAAACGCAACTAACGAAGGTTTACCAATGTCAGAAAGTCGTAAGTCTTTTTACAAAGTACTGACGTATTTAATAAGCTCCACTATACAAAAAATACAAAGCAGAAGAAAGAAGTTTAATAAAAGAAAGCAAAGTGTCAGTACGCCGTGTAAATCAGTAGAAACATGTATTTCACTCTCATCATCTGTAGACAGTATAATTAAACCCGATGCAAAAACTGTTGCCAGGACCAAGCGGAAAATAATTGACACCTACGCTACACAATACAACAAAGTTTTTGATAAAGTAACATACGAAAATCTTCCAGACGCCGTAGAGCAACTTGTTCACTGCGCGTCTTATCGATATGCGGAATACGCAGCGAAGCATGTGGATAACGCCGTTCCGGAACGTGGCTGCGGTCTGCTATGCATTGGCACCGGGACTCAAAGTGATATTGTGGATGGGGAATTCAGTTTGGAGACAAGCTCTGACGCTTTCGCCAGAGCATGCGAAAAGAGGCGGCACGCGGACTTTATTCTCGAGAAAATTGCAAAAGTCTCCGACGCTTTGACGGAGACAGTCGGAGCGAGTCGCGATTTCGCGAAAGAGCAGACGGCTTCGATTCTCGCGTCCGTATCGGTGACGTCGGCGGGATATAAGATGGGAGGGGATGAAGAAACATTTGAGAGCACGAAACCATTAATATCTTCGGTCATCCACGCGGAAGAAGAACCAACTGCTGCAGCGGTAGCAGATGCTGCAGTGACCGTAATGCAACCAGAGACGCTCACGGATACGCTAGTAACTCCTTCAAGCTACTTTATACCAGACTTACGACACTTTTTGGCATGCTCGGATAAATCGCTGGACGCTCCGGATATCCGAGTAATTCCATCGGTAAACCTAAGAAAGATTAAACATACGCGAACGGTATCGATCATGTTTCCGGAAGGAGATGATCTTCGAGATATCGCTGTTAATAAAAACAAGAAAAAGAAAGAGGAAAAATCACTGAAAATTTCTCTACAATCAACGTCAGACAAATGTCTTCTTGCTGTTGAGAGGACAAGTTACGGTACTGTAATTGTAAATTGTATACCGAAGCTAAAAAAGTGTACTTCCAAAGCTTTAGGTTTTTATAAGCCAAAAGATATTCAGACCGATGTTGCGAGACGAGAAGCTATCATAAAAGGTGATATCACTGATTACGCTAAAACTGCACAGATAGAAACGCTCGCACAAATAGCCAAGGATATTCAGGTTGATGCTGCGAGTCAAGAAGCTACTATCGTAAAGGATGATATCATTGATTCCTCTGAAATTGCACCGATAAAAGAAACACCTACACAAATAGTCAAGGATATTCAGATTGATGCTGCATGTCAAGAAGCTACTATCGTAAAAGACGATATCATTGATTCATGTGAAATTGTACAGGTAGGAGAAACGCCCACACAAATAGTCAAGGATATTCCTAAAAAATCTATGCCATTCAAGCAATCAAAATATCGAGCCAAATATCGCGTTAAGGATTCATGTGTGATGAAAGAAAAATCGCTGGAATCTAAAGAAATATCCAAGGACTCGGACAAAATTTTGAAATACACGTGTCTCTCTTTCCCTTTGCCCAAAACGATTTCTAGATCTTTTAAATGCTCCGAAAGATCGGCAATGGAATTGTGGCAAGATTATCAAAGTAGATTGTCAAGATGTTTACAGCCAATAAAATATTGCGAAGATTCAATATTGAGCAACATTTATCTCGAAAGATCCAGATATCACGGTCATCCAGACATTCGGTTTAGCCTGTGCTCGCAGAACTGTGAACCTGATACTACTTTAAGCCACGCTCATTGCCGTCATTCGCAAGATTCATGTGCAACCAAACACCGTGCCTGCTGTCATTCGCTGATTGACAGCCACGCCTCGTCCAGATATTGTAACGTCAATGCGGACTACACGAAACATAGGATGACATTTGAAAATTCATTATGTACCAATGCGTATTGTAAAAGCGATGCAAAATATTGTTATCCTCATCTAAATAGTATTGACAATGCTCGAACGGGATATTATCATTACAATGACAGTTGTCCAATATGGAACAACAATCAACAGTGTGGAAGGGATCGATCATATTACTGGACAAAGGGAAATTTATATTTCACGCATCCGATGGACATTGGAGCATTTGTTACGATATAATTCATATTGACAATGGCAACATATGATATTTAACGTCGCTAAATAATTTGAAATCAATCGTATCCGATACATAAAATTAAAGTGTCGCTTTTTTATCGCTGTATAATTTTTTATGAGATTTACGATGCAAGGCCGGACGATGTTACGACGGGGACTGAGCAAATTAAAATGGATAAATACGCGACGTAATCTGTACCGCAGCACGTGACGTGCGTCAATCCTAATTATACTGCCTACTACATACTAATTTCAGTTATTAACCCGAATGTGCGAATAGCCATAAAGTTTTGCGTTCTGTCCATCGC
The DNA here is from genome assembly GCF_016802725.1 of Solenopsis invicta. NCBI lineage: Eukaryota > Metazoa > Arthropoda > Insecta > Hymenoptera > Formicidae > Solenopsis > Solenopsis invicta. Next base: position 8,912,001 of record NC_052665.1, read on the forward strand.
GCGCGTGTATATTAATAATTAAAATTAATAACGCTAAATGTAGTTGTGATATACGTGTGACAGTCGTCGCATTGATGTTGGATGACAAGACAGTGTATCGTGCAATATATTAATGGGGATAGAGTGATTATGTGTTTGCATTAGCAGTTTATATAACTCATTATGACGATTGGTTTATGATTACTCATTAACGACAAACAGCTCGAACAACATTTCGAGAAACGACAAAAATCAATAGAAATACTTCTGTGTCACAAGAGAATGCTTATTATGGAAAAATTGCCAGTCACAAAAGGATCGAAACAAACTAACTTTATCTGATAGTTTTTTCATCTGCTCTCTTGCGAAGCTACTTAATACCAGCGGAAATATCCACGGACAAGAAGAAACCGCCGCAAACATGGAAGACCGTTCTCGCAAGAAACGCCAAACAGTGTCGAAAAGAGCTTGCGGATAGTCGGAGAACTTTGCATCAACGGGTCCCGACGGGGACGTCGCCGTATCCTTAAGCGGCCTTCGCGGTTGGCGATTGCGGCGGAAGGAATTTCGCGCAAGTTCGTTGCGAAGTTTCTTGGTAACCGGATGCAACAGCCGAAAACCTCTGCTCTGGAAAGCGAAAGCATATTTGTGCGGCGTGTTTCCTCGTTACTTATTCACGCGCGATTAGAAAGGTAATTCGCGCTAATTCGTTCGTTTCTTTCTCTTCAATAAAAATTAATTTTAATGAAAAGTAATGGAAAATGAAGAAAAACAAAGTTTTCAACTAAGAATTTATTGTTTAAAAGTTTACAAAGATAATTATTTATTTACGTGTTTGAAATTTCTCGTACGGTCAAGCATTCAAGGTATCGACAAAGCAATTCGAGAGGATCTCGCATCTCGAGCAGCCTTTGTACTAGAGGTACATCAAGACTGAAACTTCGTCGAAGTTCATGGCAATCTACTCGGCAAACTCTCTAGGTGACCGATATAAGAGGAGCGTCGAAGCCACTCAAGGAACAAATGCATCGTAAACCGCACAGGCAGCGTTAGGACATGCTTGCCGCTGTCATAAGCGTTCCGGTCGTATAACAGGTAGCTTTATGCAGTGGCAAGACTTAACGTCCTGGTGGATGCATCAGACAGGCGGCGTCGAAAGATTTACTATTCAACTTCGACGTCGTACGGTAGGAAACTTTGGCCGCGAGGCAGAGGAAGTGCGATATCCTTCGACAGAACGACGCACCATGCGCCGCCTTTCACGCTAAGTACCGCATTCGAGAACGCTGATGTCGACGACGACACTGGAGGTTACCGGAACGAAGTTGCTCTACAGGCGACGATAATGACAACGTAGAAGGCGAGGAACCGGCGGGGGACTGCAACCGCGTTGAATCGCGCGCGAAGTAACAGCGAGGAAACTTACTATAGTAACGTCAAGCTTCACGAAGACCACGAAGGCAGACTTCCTCGATAGCAGATCCCGGTGTAGAAGAGTCGAGGAGGGTGCGAAGGGTCTCATAATGCTCCTCGACGTCTCTATCCGTCGCCTTATCACGCTAAGTTGATTAAACACAGGCGACAACACGCGTCTCCTCCTCCGCCTGCAACCCCTGTTGTTGTTGTTGTTGTTACTGTTGTGCCTGTGTGCCATCGGCTTGCAACCCCCGGCCGTGCCGTGCCGTACCGTACCGTGCCGTGGCATCCACCTCTGCTCTGACCCATCTCCGTGCAATCTGCCGCCGTGTAATCCGCCGGCGTGTAAACCACCCTCGTGTAAACCGTCTCCGTGTAAATCACTGCCCTGTCCAGCGGCCTGTCCGCCGCCGCCCTTGTACGACACGTCTCCGTGTTCAACGTCTTTGGACCGTCCAATTCCGACCAAGAACTAGTTCCCGTGTTCCAGGCAGCTCCATGTTCGATAGTCCCGTACCATTCGCGTGAAACACGCGCTTACTCGCAATGAAAGACGAGACTACGTCAATGACGGTGAAAGGGCTGCTCGTTAATTTGGCTAAAGTTAAACGCGAATTGTTGTCGCGGAGAGATCTTCCTTGCGAGTGAGTTATACGACTTAACAATCTCATCCTTACAGTGTACAATGCTTTATAGTTGTTTATAACGTAATTATAATGCAGCTTTGTTTCTATTTTGTTTAAATATTTTTAATAATATTAATTAAGATTATATTTCTTCTTTTTTCTCAGCTTAATTTCAATACTTTATTATTAATATTTCAATTATGCCAATTTATGTTGAATTTTATTATTTAATTACCTTTCCTGGCTTGTTTCAAACCAGAATAAATTTCTTTATTTATCTATTTAGATTTTCTATCTAATATACATGTAGAAGTTTCATAAAATCACGTACTTAAATCTTGTTAATATATTGAATATAAATGCTGGACCTGCAAAAGACTTTTTTTTCTTGCGGAAGATGTCGCGGTCAATCGTGCGGAAAGCCCGATATATAGTTGGGCAACTAAACGGGCTGCTTACCGAGAAACATTAGCTTGGAATACTGCGGCGTTGAAAATCCGAGTTGTTAAGGGCGTTACTAATGTGATTCATCGTTTTAAAGATTCTACGTTCGCTGCACGTTCCAGAAATTAATAAATGAAACGGTTTCCCCAATGTAATTAGCGAATTTATCGCTTCCAAAAACACGCAATTTACTTGGTTAAGCAGGATGCTTATAATTTTTGTTCGTAAACCGTCAATGTTTTCTTAAACATAATGACAATTATCATAACCTAATCCAATTAATCTGGATTAACATTGGAAAATTATCACGTGGTACATGATAAGTTAAAGATGAGACTGTTAAATTGTTTACTAGACAATTGGCGTTGGCCGAAACGCGTGCTCGCCATCTCGAAGCTACCCGCCTTCGAATTCCTGAAATCCACGCATCCCGAATGGTCGAATAATCAGCTATTGAATTGGTTGAGAAAACAAAGTATAGATCCCGACGAGATTCTCGCGGAATATCATCGGCAGCTTGCCTGCGAGAAAGAACTTGCGCGCGTTCTACGTAATCTCGACGTCAGTTATCGAATTATGAAAAGGTAATGGTCTTTATGAACGAGTTACTTTGTAAGTTAACGAACCTGCCGTTACTGTAGGGCTTTTTCTTTTCGCAGTAGAAAATCCATAATTTCCCGAGGTCGATGCACCAATTTATGACGGAAATTACAAACGATATTGTTAATTAACTAAATTCAAAGGACTAAATTGAATTTATCTGATCGAATACAGAATAGGCGATGCGAGTAAATGCGTAGATTGGGCCGACTTGGTGATCGCAATTGGCGGAGACGGCACCTTTCTCTTGGCCTCGAAGCTGATAACGAACAATACGACGCCGATATTCGGCATTAATCCGCATCCCGGAACTAGCAATACCTTCGGACTGCCGATCGAGCATCAGGCGGACATAGAAGAGCTATTTGAGAAATTGCGTGCGGGTGATTACACCGTCTTGATGAGAAGTCGCATACGTACAACAATGACAGGCGAAGGGCTCTATCGACAGCCCTTTCACGTGCACGAAAAGAGTCGCATAGAAGGCGAGAAGAGAGTCGAGTAAGTTGATTGGTTTCTAATTTATTTTTCTTTGGTATAGTACAAACGATTTACATAACTATTTCCGCTCCGTCAGCCGTATCTTATTTAAAAAAAAAAACTTGCGTCGAAACAAATCTTTCTTTTAAGGAAAATCTCCATGCCATAATATCATTTATCTTTTCTTACCTTTTCTCGCGCAAGATTGTATTTCACATTTTATCTACAAAATTTCTTTAGTATTTCTCTCGGAGAGAAAGTCGTCATCTTTTCACTTGAGTCGTGAAAGCGAGTTGAAGTACGTTATAGAATAATAGTATTAATAAATCAGGTGTGCCAAAGCGAATAAAGTCACATAAGGCGGAAAAGGCCTTACGCGAGGCAAGGCAAGCGTCTCCCCTTTATTCGTGGGTGCCTGAAAGGGAAGTTTCTTCTTAGTGGCATTAACGTGACACAAAAAGATAAACGGTTGAATGCTTTTTGATAGCCGGAGAATGGTTTTGTGCGAGCACGGCTGCATAGCGAAATGAGAAGTAACAAGGTTGACAGGGTGGAGACCCACGCGTTTCGCCGCCGCGTGCGGAAAACCGGCGCGAGAAATGTACCGTGTAATTCCGTTAGCCCGCGTAGATAAAGAGAGAGAGAGAGAGAGAGAGAGAGAGAGAGAGAAAGAGAGAAACGTTAAGGCGCCGCGCCGGTCGCGAGAGAATGACGTTCCGCGCTAAACTTTTATTTACCGGCTACTCCCATGGCGCAGTCTAAAGTTGAAATAAGCAGCTGGTATCGCCTACCGCCTGGTGCGCCTTCGCGAGGACGTTGCAGTGCGTCTTCATTGCCCGACCCGGCCCGGTCCTCACCTCGCAACCCAAGTTTCGAACTACAGCTTATGCGCGTTATAACTTCGGTAGTTATAACTTGTAAATTACAAGGCTCGCGTAGTTACGACTTGCGCAAGGAGGCGCGTAACTTCTGGATTCACGCGAATTTTACGGGGTGACGCGATGCGGTGAAGCATCTTAAACTCGTATCTATTGATTGACTCGGGAAAAAAAAGGAAAGAGGGATTAATTCGACGATTAGATTCAATTTGACATTTCCGGGGAAAACGATTTAACCGTCGCGCACTTGATATTTCATTACATCTCCGTGTAATCTCTCTTTCACTCGTGAACTCGCTCTCGCGTCCCATTAATTCCTTTCGAGTTTCACGACGGCGACGTCTTTCCAAAGGCGCGCTAAACAAATGAAATCTTCGCAGCGCACTCATGAGATCCACTCAGAGGAAAATAGCGGATGCCCTGCAGCCCCGCCGGAGAATTTTACCTTGGCTGGCATTAAACGAGGTTACATGACGTAAACCGTTTCTACGCCGGAGTGCCGATCGATAACACTCATCACGCACTTCCAGGTGTTCATGGCCGAATGTTTGGCGTCGAGACCGATCATGCTGGCGATTCAGGCCGATGACGAGGACGAGTTCGTGACTCGTTCCTCGGGTATCTGCGTCTGCACGGGCTCAGGTTCTCGCTCCTGGTTTAGGATGATGAATTTGCAAACCGCCGAAACCGTTCAAACGCTCGTAGCCATGGCAACTGGTAAGCAACTCAACGAGAAAGAAACCTGCCAAGTGTTGCACAAGTATCACAGTAACCTTCTATTCCCACCAGGTAGCGACTACTATAAAATCCAAGTATCTTGAGAATCTTTAATGTCATCATTGAGTCATTGAAGATTAACAACGATACTCGACTGATCATATTATGAACTGTTACCTCTGAAATATCGTATGTTTGCATTGCAGAAAATTCGAGAATGGCATATATGATATATGAGATATTTCGAAATTCGCTCTGGCCAGATCTTATTTCGGATAAGCGAATGTGTTGCAGAATCAAAGTTAAATCGATGGGCTTCGACGCTGGCCTCGTTCTAGATGGCAGCGAGTCTTTACCTTTCAACGATGGCAGTACCGCGTCCTTCGAAATTCGATCTGAATATTCATTGAAAAATATCATCTTGCGATAAATGTCACACGTAGTTATTGTAACTCCACCCCCATTGCGCAATAAAGCTAATTCACTCGTTAGTAATTGCTCTCCTTGGTACGATAGGTCGATTATACAAAAGGTTCTTTTAACTCAGCTCTTAATCGAACAGAAGCAAAGGGATAACTTCTTTCGGCATGTACTAAATCTCGGGTAACGTAAGACTGACATGAATTGAAAAATCTCCTCGACCCTATAGATTAATTTTTTCTTTTATCTATCGGCAGTGGCCATTAACCAGGAATATACATTTTGCCAAAAAAATGAGGCAACTCTTTATATATATATATATATATATATATATATATATATATATATATATATATATATATATCATCCATTAGATGAATAACGATATGGTTTATTTAAGGATGGAACAGCTGGCTCTCAGTAACGACGAACGGCTTGGTACATTTTGTTTTCTCAACGGCGAAAGAAGCGGGCCACTCTCTTTTCTTCCGAAACGACTTAAAAATGAAACCTTTCGCGATCTCTTGTCTTCCTTCCCCCCCCCCCCCGCTCCCGTATCCTTTAGTACGCGAACAAGCCTCGCTCCGGACTTCCATTAACTCCGTAATTTCGGTTTTCACCGAACCGCAGACCTACCTAGCGCGCCCCGTTGTATCTCGATGTTTCACAGAGCGAGCGCGCACACGAGCGCCCACCTATCTACCTATCCAGCTTTCGTCTAAGTGCACCGTTACGCTCGGAGCAAAAGTTGTGGGATGCTCGAAACACGAGATACCGCACAAAGCCCTTAGGTGGCCAGGTGGGCACCGACGTTTTCGGGTGAAGCGTCGCGTAAAGTAGTGGTAAAAGAGTTGCGGGAACGTAAAAGTCGTCGTGACCCACGTCCACTCCGTATCCGGAAACTTTAGTTTCACTGAGAAGACCGAAACGACCGTCTTTCGCTAAATTGCGCCTCGAAAGAATTTCAACAGCAGTATTTCTCAATAGCCTCCTATCACCCGTATAAATAGCGGCTTACACCGAGACGAAAGAGAATCGAATCCCTTTAAACTCACGATCAGTCTGTCCGTTTCGGCTTCTCTCGCGATGATTTTTACGCGGACGAGTGCTCTGAAATTTTACATGCCGATTTATTAAACGTTTGTTACTTCGTACGTTTTTATATTTATTTATACATTTATCCTCGCGGTGCTAACCTGTCTTCCTCAACTCTAGTTGTCACGTGCACACACACACACACACCTCGGGTATGCGAGGAAAGAACACGATATTAAACGGTCTGAGTGGGCTTTCCAATCGGATTTCGGTGAACGACCAAACCATTCTCATTAATCCTTGCGAAAGCCCCAATCCGTAAGAACAATGGTCATCCATCCCAGACGGTCTCATGGAGAACAAACAAATGTACGGGTAATCGGGAATAACGGGCCTTTGTATTTCGTAATTGAACGTCGTCTTCCGCTCAAGTTTTCGACGGTGCCATCTTGATGAAAATTAGACGGGCCGGGAAAAACCGCCGTGTTTTATAGCGTTCTCGGCTATTGTTCGTGAACGTAAAGCTGTATGCAGCTTTCGACCTGCACGCGTCGAGTTTTCTCTTTTGGTGTGCGTTGTATCTCGCCTCTCTCTTTTTATTTCGAAAACAATGCCCGTTTGTTACAACGACAACGCGAGCAACAAAATACGGCTTTGATACCGACGACACAATATCGGCTCGTTATCGATATCACGCAGCATAATTAATTAATAATTCTCTCGATATTACCGCGTAATAATGATTTAAAACGAACGCGCACAATAGAATGCTTTAACAATCAGTGATGCGTCATTACGATTATAAACATATTAATGAAGCAAAGCGTTAACGCGGGATTACCGGCTCGCGGCGCGTAGGGACGCGCGGAATGCCCGTGCGGAGTTCATGCGTGGGCGCGGTTACGCGCGTGGTACGTATACATACAATATATACGCGTGTTTATAAAATAAATAATATTTTTGATGCATATATACGAATGTATTCGCGCGTGTAGACAAACTCGCGCCGCGCCGCACGCGCTGCGTAATCGCAAAAATCAATATTATCGCCGCGGATTCGCGGGTCGCGCCTCACCTCCAGCGCCGCGCCTCGGCATCGCTCCAGCAGCGGCCGAAATCGTGTTTCCTCTCTCCCTCTCTCTTTCTCTCGTCGTGCTCTTCGAGTCGTATAAATTTGTCAACCGATGACCGGCTCGCAGCCATTTTACTCTTATCCGAAGATTTAGCTTCCTTCGAACGGACCGGCTGCGGTAATAGCGGTTCGCGAGATTTATTAGCGGATTCATGGGCGGGACGTTAATTCGTGCCGAAGAGCTCGAGAGCGGTCGGGGAAATGGCGAGGACGAGAAAGAAGAACGAGAAGACGGGAAACGGGTGCAATCGGTGCAAGTGATGGGAGGCCACGAGAGAATGGGGGAGGAGAGCTGCGCGGGAACAGAGAGAATCACCGAAGCTGCACTGCACGCATAAAGCAGACCGATGAGAGGCGGACATCGCGCGCGGATGTGCCTTTTTGCGTGGCAACGCAAACGCTGCCTCTCTCTTTCTCTCTCTCTCTCTTTTTTCCTCCGGCTTTAATCCCCGCACCGGTTGTAATTTGATCCGCCTTTGTAACGACCGCTTGCCGCCCGCGCCGCGCCGCGCGCATCCGTTCGCTTCCGCTTTGGGCGCGGAAAAACGTCGCGCACGCGGGTGACCGCCGCAAAGCGTAGGCGGAATAATGACGGTTAATGAAAATATAAAAGGGCTAACGCGACCGATGGTGCGCGCCAGTGTTGGATCGAGCCGCGACGCGAAGTAGCGAAAAAGCGGCGGGAAATAACGGCGGCGATTAATCGCCGCGTCTAATGCGCTTTGATCGATCCACTTTGTCATTCCTCTCTCGCGTTTTCGTTCGAGATACGTGAAAATGGGTACGTCGTTGAGGTAGTTGGGGACCATTTGCACCGCCGCTTTATCGATATCGAGAGTGACGATATCTTCCGTTATCGTAACGAAAAAATGAATTGGATCATAAACGGTAAGAAATTTTCCGGGAATCTAGAAAGAGCTCTCTCTCTCTCTCTCTCTCTCTCTCTCTCTCGCTCCCCCTCCGACTATCCTCTCCATTTAATCCTCCATCTCGCGCTGTACGCCCTCGGCAAGTCAATCCGATGGGGCATTCCACGACGGCGCTTTTCCCCGCGTATAAACGAGCTCCATCGTCAAATTTGCTTAGCGTATCAAGGGCCGCCACGTGCACGCTCGGCTGCCTACCTACATTTTAAGGCTCATACCGCCTCGCGTAGATTTTTCAACTGTGAAAAACTGCCGTAACGTGCGCTTTATAGTCACCGGGGTTACGTGCAAACGTCGCGTCCCACGAGCTTCATAATTAGGCGATAACTTATCGGGGAGGCGCGTTCGCGCGCGCTTGCCACCGTCGCTATCGGGGGTTATCCCGGCCGTCGTCGCCGCTCTCCCTCGTCGTCGACGGAAGCGGAAAGGCGGACAAAAAGGCGGCGAGCGCGCGCGTCTGATGGGGGTGGGACGGCCATCGAAAGACAGCGAGTGTTCAGCGCTGGTTCATTTCCTGTCTGTCGTGCCCGGCGAATTTCGTCCGGCAATTTGCCGTAGCGACGATTTCAAGTTTCCCTTCCGATCTTTCCCGCCTCCGTCTTTCCTCCGCGAAGAAGCGGAGCAGCGAACTCAATTACACGGGATCGGATGACTCGACCATATAATATTTTGTACGCCGTATCGACGTTCCCTAGATATTCATTGTATTCGGTATACGAGTATGGTTTCATTTCGTTGCTCCAGAACCACGGCGGAACATTCTCTTCTCCTCCTCCTCTTTTCTATGATGCGTATAATTATCGAGTCACGCTCTTGCTCTCCCTTGCCGTTTCTCTCGTGCCACCAAGGTCGCTTCTAGCGAGGCGAATTTCTGATTTTATTGATACGGCGGGTTGCGCACGGGCCGCGAAGCGAAAGGAACCGGAGATTGTCGCGCAAATGAATTTGAAGTATTGCCGTCCCACATCTCTCCACTTGTCTCCGGTGGATCGGCGCTCTTTTCAACCTTCCATTATCTTACCTTTCGTTCGTGCTTCTACTCGCGATTTACGCGCGGAACGGTTCCGCCAGGTACGATCCCTATTCTCCTCGCGTTCCTTTTTCACTATGTCTTTTTTTACAATTCTCTCTCTCTCTCTCTCTCTCTCTCTCTTTCGAGCGAGCGAGCAGTTGGATCGATGCACCAAGCCGCATATTCGAGTTCAACGACCGTACGAATTCACTCGATACAACGACAAATCGGAGAGAATCGCAGAATCATAATAAGATTACCGATAGTAACATTATCTTTCGTGGATTTCGAATAAGTGATCGTCGTCTCGCGAAACCGTTAACGATTCTGGGGCAAGAAATAGGAGCGGGAGCAAAATCGTTCTAATAAGATTGGAAGCTTCGCTTAGCAGTGCTCGAAATTACATTTCGATTATTAACTAATTATAGATTAGCCTCGAAACACGCTCTCATAAATAACGAAAGTGGTTTGAAAGTATATTGGGGTCTGTATAATCAGAGTATCTTCAAGCTGATTAATTTTCCGGAAAAGCTGCTGGAAAAGTCGCATTGACCGTTTCCCCTGTTTCGTGAAACAGCTCAACCCTCGTTTCTCTCGCGTATCAAGAGTCCTTCCCAAGTTTCAGGCCAAGTACAATAATATTATCACTGAGTTAAGTCATCTCGCAGTAGTCGCAAAGAATTCCCATTAAAGGATTTCAAAGGATAAGGCCGGGAGAGGGAAGATTCCGCCCGGAACTCGAGTTAAATTATCGCGAAGTGTGTTTGTTCCATTTTCTGCGCCAGCACCGCCGCGCCGGGCTGAGAGGAGCGCAGCCTTTTGACCTGAATACCCGAGAAGCGCGCCGTTTTAGCCGCATATAATGTCGCTAAATAAGGGCATTAAGCAGGTTATCCCATCACGTCGCGATTAAGCGGCGACACGACGCGATTTATAACGATTATCGGACACTGAAATACACAACGTTCCGTCTCGCAGGAAATGCTATTCTGTAGCAGCCGAGAGGAAAGCGGGCGTCGAGTAAAATGCAAAACTACGTTTATAAGTTAATTTTCCTGGCCCCCGCCGGAGACTTTTACCGTTCATTTTATTACTGCCGTTCGGCCGCAATAAAACTAATCGCGCTCTTTAATTATCGTAATCCAGGGCATTATTCCACGCTGTTAAGCTCAACACTAATCATCCGACGTGAAGCGATTCTATTTATCCTCTATGCGGAGAAAACGTACGTTCTCTCTCTCTCTCTCTCTCTCTCTCTCTCTCTCTCTCTCTCTCTCGTCCAGCAGAATTGGTCCAGCCACTGGCGAAAATTAGGATTGGGTCTATTATTTCCACGGTCATAATATAAAGTGATATTTTCTTTTTTCAAATAAAGAGGTGAGACGTTAGAGGGAAATCATATTTTACGCGTGATAATATTTTCGTTTGGAGAAGACCCGTATTATCTACCGATATTCTTTAACCGTCGTTCGCTGCTACGTTTACTGGTATTCTATAGCCTTCAATTTCCTTCGTATCGAGGCCCGCGGCTATTCCGCAGTACCGTAAATCGCGAAACGCATCTAGTTGAGAGAGAGAGAGAGAGAGAGAGAGAGAGAGAGAGAGAGAGAGAGAGAGAGAGAGAGAGAGAGAAGACGGAAGAGAGGAAGAAAGAGAGAGAGAGAAAATTAAAGTTAAGGGCAAACAGGCTACAAGCGGTAGAAAGCGAGGTCGGCCGGGCCCGCACCTCTCTTTTAAAGCGCTCCCCGTGGTGAAATAAATTGGCGCCGGCGTGTTTACACGTTAGGGCGAAATTAAAATTCCTGAAGTGTTGCGAGGTAGCTCCCGGTAGAAAGAGCGAGGCGAAAGAGCGGCGCCGGTGAGCGCGGCTAGCCGCGCGAGGAAAGGGGATGAGGACAAAGAGAGAGAGAGAAAGAGAGGTGTATGAGTAGTGGGAGACGACGGGCGGATGCCCGAAGGAGAAATGTGTTTAATTAATGACCGGACTAATTAAAAGCCCAAAGAAAAATACACTTGCGCAGGATTCTGGGTGGCGGCACGGGCGGGATAAGGGCGCCGCGCTAAAACACTCCTTCGGTGTTAATGCACAAAAGCGTCGTCGCGCCGACGACGGTGACGACGAAAGAAAGAATGAAAACGAGTCGGCTAATAAGTTCGTCCTGTTTCAATTATCTCGACATCCGGCCGTCCCTTATACATATATAGCCGCGTCCGGCGATGATATTCTGCAAAGTGAGCGCAAGAAATGGTCGGGAAATTTACGAGATTGTATCGAGTGAGTATAAAATGGAGTTCATTGTTCACAGACACGTGCCGATTGTCGAGATCACGGGCCGTGATCTCTCCCTAGAATATAAAATTGCAAATAAACAGCGAATTAGACAAAATATTGATTGTAACTTGGAAGCCTCGTCGCCTCGTCGTCGGTAATTTCGCATCCCGCTCGTGTCGCGGATCTCTCGCGTCTCGCAAGTTCCAAAATTGCTTTGTCTCAAACTGGATTTCCTCTTGCCGTATCGATCGATACCCTTATCGAGCCTGATTCGCGTGTATGCGCGTTCTACCGCGTTACCCTTAGTGTAATGATCACACTACGGTTTACCAATGAGCAAACGTACACATCCTGTTAATGTATGAATCTTGCAGGGAGCAAACGCGGGTTCCCAGACACAAACACACGCATCCGCATGTGTACCTGACACCGCTAAATACATATATTCGCGCGCGGCGCATATTATGCGCTCTAAGGTACGGCAGTTCTAATTAAATAATTAATGGCTAATGAGTTAGGTATGTCGTCTATATCGCGAAACTCGGAAGATACATGCGCTTCCTTACTGTAACAATCCCACACATATTATATGCACTCTGCGGGATATTCTGAAATATTTAACTACTCGTTCGCACATACGCGCACTCGCGCGCATACGAAATTATTATTTCCAATGACAATAAGAGCGTAGTAGTAGTAATTATCCTCCGTGCGTTTCGCCGCACATAATCACCGTAGCAACGCGATCGCGTTGAATTTGTGCGAAATATGAAGCTCAAATAGCTCTGGCTACGACCGATGCGTCATCAAACTCCGGAACTCAATTTATCGAGGAGACAGTAAGCTCGCAAAACAAAGTCCATGTTGGGTACCGATACCATCGAAGATAATCTCGATACCGCTGGGAAATTCCTGCGGGAGACACGATGCACCGGAACAACAAAAAAAAGAGAGAGAGAGAGAGAGAAAATTCTCGACGACACCGCGCTTTGCGTTACGGATGACGCCGCGCCGCTGTAAATAAAACGACGCGCTACTAATTTAGATTTCTGTCAGATAAAGCCGTTCTGCAGGACGTCCCATCACGGCGCTCGTCATTCAATTGCGTTTCGATACGGCTCGATCCGTGCATTCGATCACATCTAACGTTAAAAAAAATCTACAACGTGTGGAAATGTGCAGACTGTGCAGTGACACGAGAGCGCTGTAAACGCTGCGATTATGGCAACAGGATTATTACTCATATGAAAACACAATCGGTTTCATATTGCGTCACTTTGCGCACGAAGTTGCTTATCTACGCGATCATGAGATATCGAAGTGGGGGTAATTATGCAGCGACGCAGGAACAATTAGCGATAACAACTTCCTTATTGATTTCTTCCTAAGTCTACACGTCGCAGCTGCATGTGAGGTATAAGTAAAACATTTTATTATGATAAAAGAGCGTCGTACACAGTACAGAGCTTTCAAAACTTTTACAAATCGCATTCGGTAGTGTCTCCCAGAGATAATATTGCATTTTCAAGATAAAAATCAGTTTCAATCTCGCGTAAATCTTGAAATCTCTATCCCTCCATTTTCGCGTTTTTTGCCGCTCACGATGCCAAAATTGTGAAGGATGGATTCACAATTGTCAATCCGTAATGTTTTGTCGCTGTTATCTTGCTTTGACATATCGAAACCGCTTGGCGTTATTGCTGGCTCGATGATGCAACGGCGATGATACATCGCGCGCTCGCGCGCGTCTGCATACGCCCCTCCGTTTACGCGTTGACGTAGGCCTCGCGAATCCAATCAAGGAAGCGACTGACATAGGTAAATCCAACGTACGAATTGTAATCGCACGTGCCTCTGTTCTCCGGGCTTACGCTCACGATGCCGCGAAGATACCAAATGTCGTCCCTCTCGAAACACAAGCCGCCGCCGCTGTCGCCGTCACAGACGCTCGAACCTGATAATTGCGCCAATTAGTTTTATCACGTACGCTTATTAAGCTCTAAAGAGAGAAATTCACGTTTCCTTCGATATGTAGCAGAGATACTCGCAACCGTGTCGACACGATTACTCCATTAATTTATGTTATCAATCATGGTAATTTTGCGCGATGTTTTCCACGAGCGAGCAAATAATATCTACGCATACGTAAACTCACCGTTCAAGTGGCCGGCGCAGAACTTGTCGGACGTGATGTATCCTCGAAAGTCTGCGGGCACCGCGGACAAACACTGATCGTACGGCACGAACGGCATGTCGATTTCATGTAAGCTCTTGGTGGATTCGCCTTTGATGTCTTTACCCCAGCCGACCACCTGAAATCACGAAGTGAGCTGTAGTAAACGTGTCCGTTTTATTTTCCCTTTACATTTCATTCTCCCTTTCTCCCCGAACGATGGACGGGCGAAACGAGCTCTGAAAGGGAGCGTGCTCCACAAAAATTAGATAGACTCGCGATCGGATACAGGGAATCACCATCGCTCCGCGAGCAAGCGCGTGCACTCGCGCGGCAATTAACGTGAGCACGATGTAACAATGTTCCGACGTTGTACATGGTCCAAGTTTAGTCCGAAACCGTGTCGTCAATACAGTTTACAACTAGTAGTTTGCCGAATATACTTTCGCACGAGCACTACAAAGCGCTCTCGTAATTAATTAAATTGCATTAAGATGGCCAATTAGTCGGTCCTCATGATTGATACTTGGTCCTTGTGTTACCTTGCCAGCGTGTCCCACTTGCAGCTGCTCCCTCTCGTACGTATTTTCCCAGTCTACGCAGACGGGCAACACTAAGGTAGTCAGCTCGAAGGGAGTCTTTAATTTCAGTATAGCTATGTCGTCGGCAAAATTACCCCTCGTCCCCTGGTACCTGCCACCCGCCCGGATGCTCTCTACCGAGGACTTCTGCGCGTATTCCTCTCTGGCGTGCCAATCGCGTTGGCGTTTGCCGCCGGCCACGGCGTATTTCGACGCGGCATACAGTTTGTTATAAACCTCGTCGTAGAAACAGTGAGCCGCTACGAATGTACATGCGACAAGAGTAAATCCAAGAATAAAGTGATTCACCTACGCGCAACTCACTTATAATTTACCTGATACCACGAGATTGTTGCTAATTAAAGATCCGCCGCATATCTGCTCGTACTCGCTCGTACCTTCCTTCGCGTAAATGCCAACGTGCCATGGAAATACCCCGGTTTTCGCTTGGAATCCGTTTACGATTAAGGTGTTGCCTTTTGCGATGGACGTTCCACATTCTAATTAAGCGAAACGCTCGTTAATATCTTCGCAGTACGATGGCACGATAATTGTACGCGAGTCGCCGGATAATAAATCACCAGCCGGAAAAAAAAAGTCTCGAAACTGTAATCTTGTACGCTCAGATGGCAATTATTGAAGAAAAACGTCATGTGGTTTACTAATGGACGGTAGCATGCACGGTTGACGTTCAATTCGTCGAGACTTTTTCATTTTTCCTTCCTCGCATCGGGAAGCATGAAAGTGACAAGTACCTGGTAGGCAGCGAAAAAGGTGACTATCCCATAAACCATCGTCAAGACACGTGATCTCTCTGTAAGCCGGATCGTTCGTTAAAGGTAATTTATAAGATGGTTTACAAGCGAGTTCAGCCCGCGTACCAGGCAGTATACGCTCGCTACAGGACACCGTTTTCCCCTGGTAGCTGCAAGAAATGTCTACGCTGGTGCTGTTCAACGGCGGGCAGATTTCTACGAGAGATAATCAACGCTTGGAGAAGGTAAACAATAAATTTTATATTATTATTACGACGCGTCATTAAATAAGAAGAATGTTGTTTCTAGCAGAGGTCTTAAGTGTCGTCCGACACTTGCGAAGGTAAATGTACACTGTCAAAATAAACTTACTGAGGCATGAAGGCGGCTGGTACCACTCGTTGTCGGTACAAACGGAAATAGTGTTTCCTTTCAGCATGTAATTGCTTTTACAGGTATAATTGAGGATGCTGTTTTTGGGAACTATGTCACCAGGACGTTTAGTGCAACGTCCCTCGCAACCTTCCAGTTTGTATCGCCCACCTTGCGGTTGTTCAGGTAGAACGCAGCCGTTTTCTTGATTTCTATTCCTATAATATCACAAATATACGTTAAAATGCGTTTAAAGCTGAGAGTTTTAAATAAAAAGAGAAATTGATATAGCTACAAAACAACAGCGAAGAGAAAGAGACAGTCAAATATCATTATAGGCCTGTTCTTTTTAGCTGAACTGGCTGCACTAGGTCAGAGTTTATCTTTCTTCTTTTAATGTGAAGGGAAGAAGATAAACTTTGAACTAGTGCAGTCAGTTCAGCTAAAAAGAACAGGCTTTATTACAAGACAAATATGATCATTATCATGCTTATTCGTGTTTTATCAAATAATTGCATTCGAATTAAAAATACATAGTTAAGAAATAATTAGCCACTTACTCAATGCAAAACGCTTCATCACTGGCATCGCGACAATCAACTTTACTATCGCATTTAACGCTTTGTGGCAGGCACTCATTACTTCCACAACGAAACTCGTTGTCACTGATTAAAGATACATAAATTTTTTTAATTTTTTCATCAATATTTTTAAATTAACGCGACTATAAAATAAGTATTATTTTTATTATTCATTACATTAATAAAAAAATTAAAGAATTATATATTTTGAACTGAAAAGCGGTCAGATATACCTGCAGTGTCGATTCTGTGGATGTTCGTTTCGATCGGGTACGCGATCATCTGGACCATGGGGGCCTTCTCTATCGTGATTGGAATAAGGTCTTTGAGTAGTTCTATCGTTATTTGGCCGTGGATAATTTCCGCTATTATTTTCATGTGAATAATTTTCATTGGTGTTTGGACGTGAATGGCTTTCACCCTTATTTTCATATGAATAGTTGTCATCATTATTTGGACGAGGATAATTTTCACCCTTATTTGGACGAGGATAATTTTCATCACTATTTGGACGTGAATAGGTTTCACCACTATTTGGACGTGGATAGTTTTCGTTATTATTTGGACGAGGATAATTTTCACCCTTATTTCCATGTGGATAGTTGTCACCATTATTTGGACGAGAATAGTTTTCATTGGACGAACTTTCGGTGTCCCCTTTGTTCCAGCCCGGAGGACGTTTATTGTTCAATCCTGGAGGACTACCGCCCCCTAATCCGGGAGGACCCTGACCACCTGGTGGTCCTCTGCCACCCCCCCATTTGTTACCCGGTGGTTTATTATGACCCGGTGGTCCGGAAAAATCAGTGTTCCCGTTCCACTTGGAACGGCCTGGTGGGCCATTCGCGGTTGTGTCATATTGATTAATAAAACCATCCGAGATCTGCGTACGCCCCTGTAGGGACACTAAAAGTGCATAATTTCTACGTAAATGCTTCTACTGATTCACGAAAAAATATCTTTATTGCCTACATGAGAAACACATTTATATTAATCCATTAAGGCCCATGCCTAGTTCAGCAAAATTAAGCAAAAAATAATAATTGAAAATAGTATTGGAGTATGAAAAAAACATTTGTGACATAAATAAAACATATTGCAAAAATCAATTTTGTAATTAATTCTTATTAACAAATTATAAAAAGTTAATTATACAAAATAGCTAATTACACTAATCTATGAGAAAAATCACTAAAGAAACATGTATAACTTTGTCTTAAATAGTTTTCCGCTTATATAAAAAGATAATTTGTTTATAATAATAATTTTCAAAATTGATTTTTGTAATATTTTTATATCCAGAAATGTTACAGTCTTATTTTTAATTGTTTCTCTCTCTCTCTCTCTCTCTCTCTCTCTCTCTCTCTCTCTCTCTCTCTCTCTTACTGACCTTGTTGGCTTGGTTAGACAAGAACGAGTTTCGATAATTCATGCTCAGAAAATATCGAGATCTTGTAAATATCTAAAAGATATCTTATTAAAGATTCTTCACGATATTTTAACGCAGATTTAACTCATCTAAAAAAAGTCTAGACGTTGTCTAAGAAAATGTTTTCGAAGACAACTTTGTAGAATTTCTAAAAAATATCTATAAACATCTGATAGACATCTTAATGATATTGGCCACATAAAATGTCTTTTAGATTTCTAGATCTTTAAATATCTGAATAATATTACAAAATATTGCATATCTTTCAAATTGCTGAAAAATATCTTTTTGACACTTAAAAAAAAATGTAAGACATCGCTCAAAACATCGGCATGGTATCTTTTAGATATGTTTTTTTATGATTTTTTACATAAATAGAACGATTTAAGGAAAAGTTACACATATTTCTTTAATAATTTTTTCCATAGGTTCAATTGACGTAATCAATTTTTTTCAGTCAATTTTTAATAATTTTGTTTATTAGAAACAATTTCAACATTAATTTTCACAATGTGCTTTTTATATCAGAAATGTTTTTTTTTGTACTCCGGGCCTATTCCCAATTATTATTTTCTTGCTAACTTTGCTGATCTAGACATGAGATTTAGGTCCGAATTCATAGAAGTTTCTCAGATCTCAAATCTGTCTTTGTTTTGCGCATGGTAAAATGTAATACACAAGACAAAGACAGACTGATCTCGAGATCTGAGAAACGATTATAAATTCGGATTTGAATCCTATGCTGAAATTTAAATAATTAAACAAGAGAATCGTTTAATGGAAAAAAACCGATAAGTAACCAGCTTATACCGCGAATAAAAAGAGAAATATACACACGGGAAATGGAAATGAATTCTATGGAATATTCTCAAGGATTCTAAGAGATACACGTGTATAGCGTGCGACCGCTTCGATCTTTGAACACTACAAAAACCGATAAGTGTAAAGTGAGAGAGGGAATTCGTGGTCGCGCGTTTATTAATGAATATTCAATCATCATTCAAGCAAGCGAGAATTACGTTTGATTCCAGTCACATTTCCGTTCTAGTCTCAAGTAAACAGAAAAACTTTCCATATGTGTAAGATTAATATCGAGATATTTCCGTGACACATTGCACATCTATTTATAATACGATTATTACTGGTCGGATTTTACAAGCGTGTCACTTTCATCTACGCCAGATTAATTTCACTGTTCGTCCGACGACCTGCTCGGTTATTCGACGATATATAGAAGCGCGTCGGATGGGAACGCGACGCTTAATCTCGCAATTAAATCGCATCGCTGCGCGAAGTCGTGAACTTTCGTGGCCGTTCTTCGCGGGAAGACGGCGTCGGAAACAGCCAGCAGGAGTGCGCGGATCAAAACATTATGTAAGTTACTCACGCGACGGCAATAAGACAAGCAACGACAGAGCCACCGAGAATGCAACGCGCGCGCTCGTAAGCGGCATGACTTTCGCCGCTCATAGTCGACGAGGAACTGACCGCGAGTTCCACGTCAGGCCCAATCAGAGACACTGGGAATGTCCCACGATAACGCACTGATCATCTTGCTAACGGCGCAAAGTGGCACTACGCCAGGGAAAGATTTCTAAGACGGCATCGTCAGCAAAGACATTCGTAGAAATTACGTCTGTAAACAGATGTCAAAATAAATACAAATTGAACGCGTTATCGGAAAATGTCTCGGGGTCGTGGAATAATCTCTCGTCCGAGTCGACGTTAATAAAATTATAATAAATGTTCCTGACTGTAATGAGATTGGGATTTTTTTCGTACACAGAGAAAACGATTTCTTCAAACTTGATAAATTTTATTGTATCCAAACAAATTTGTTACTTGGAACGTGGTCCAAAGAAACCAATATTTGAATCAATAAGTACGATTATTTGAATTTGAATCAATATATATCTTCGTCTTAAATAAATTATTTGTTTGAAACGAAAGATATAATATCTTTGACTAACAATAAGTAATATATTTTGCCATTTTCATATAAATAAATTATTTGTTTCGTTGTTCGTATACCTGTAATCAAATAATAATTTATTATTTCTGTCAAATAATAGTTTTTTTTTTAACAAAATAACAAAATTTTTGTTCAAACAAATAATGTTTCGTATAAGCATATGTTACTTCAATGAAACAAATTTCAGTCAAATAAATAGGAATACCGATTCTAAAGAAATCTTGTTCTCCGTGTAGGTATTTTTTACGACTTTTATCTCGACTTGTGATTTCGTCCGAAAACCAACGGCTGCACGTGGCCTGATGATCCACTTGCTTCGCTATATAGCTTCAATGTAGCAGATGTAGCTTCATCAATGTGCTCGTTACCCACCGAAAGTTGGCAACTTTCGCGCATCGTATTACCCGCGATAAGAGCAAGAGTCGATAAATTCAGGCAACTCGGCTGAAGCAATAATCACGAAAATGAACGTTTTACTCCAGAAACACGGGGGTAAACACATATATAAGGTCCCGGAAGGATTACGCGAACTATGCGCCGACATCGCACGCGAGGTTCGTTCTATGAAATCGTTATTTGACTTACCGCCGTCACGTCAAAGGACGATTAAATTATTATCTGATCCGTAAAGGTTCTGCGCTCGCAGCCAAGGAACATTTATTGCTTCGTTGCTGATTACGTTGAAGCGCTTTTGATCACACGGGAAAATGCAAAAGGTATACCGCATCGTCTATACAACAATTTCACAACATCGGATGTCTTGATGTTATTCACTCGCAAACAGACGCTAATTGGAACGCTAAGCTAATTAATTACTGATGTTTACATGCATGCGTACGCCGCCCGGTTTATCCCGCGAATCATTATGTAAATTCAAAGGTTGCGGAGAATGACCGCGTGTATATCATTCGCATGGGGTTAAAATGCGCACGACAATCGTATATAACGCTGTAACCGTGTATCGCGTTCTACAGCCGTGCAATTGTACAATTCCAGTCGCGGTGAAAGTCGTAAACAATATTTTATTGGATAGCCAGGCCATCGTTGGTATACTTCACCGGAGCGGCTTGAGTTTAGAGCAGATCGCTCGGGCCGCGCCTAGGATTCAGGTATAGAAATTTACTGTCGCTTGCCGGATAAAGATCCGGCAGTTAAATAATATTTCAGACATTCTTTCCTATCTTTTTGCGTTTTCAGACGGCGTTCCGCGCGTACTTGGACGCGGTAGACATGCGAGCGGCCCAGGTGTGCGACGGTAATTACACGGTGAATTATGTAGAAAAACAATTTTGCGGCGGGTAGACCCGCCGCCGCGTCCAGCATTTTCTATAAAGCGCAAACGGACAAAAAATACGCGAGAGAAATTTCTCCCCTTTCGACCGCAGACGCGACTTGCGACGAGAGCTGCGAGGTATCTCTGCAAAATATTCTGGAAGCGACGGGGGTCCCGCTGGAACAGGCGGAGAAGCATGCGACGATAATACAAGTATGCGCTAATTAGCGTGCGAGAGACCTAACGAGGTCCTCTATCACGGATCTTTATCGTCGATATCGTCGCGGCTCTTTGACTCACCTTCGCCGTTATTAATCAGGCCGCTTTCCGTGGGCATTACGAGAGAATGCTGTTAAACGAGTCCCGTGGCATGATTCAATGGCAACGAGCGGCAACGCGGACTCTCGAGATCCTAAGAAAGACAGGAGCTTCGCGAGCGGAGGCGTCGAGAGCCGCCATTCTAATACAGGCTACTTACCGCGGCTACTATACGAGGAGAAATCTTAAAATGAAAATGAGTAAGATCACTCATTGTCAGATGACGCTTCGGCACACTAGAGCAACATTTAAATTTACGTTCACGATCCTTTGTCTACGCAACCGCAAGAGGAAGAGAAAAGAAGCGAGGTGGACGTGGTGGAACCCAGAGAGGCCGTTCAAGCAGTAGCTTGGCTGGATATGATGTACGAGGACTCAGGACTGACACCGACGAGAGCAAACGAAGCTGCATCCATTATACAAGTGAGCAGAGTTGAGAATGTAATTTCGGTTGCCGTTATTTACAAAGTTATGATATAATGCTCAAAACAAGAGATATTAATTTTTAAATTGCATTATTTAATAATGAAAATACTCAATGTCAAAAGAATCGAAAGTCAGAAAAACATAATAACGCTTTATTCGAAAATTAAATAAAAAATTTTATTTGGTACAATGTCTTTACGAGTTAAAATAACAGTAGTAGTTATGAGAGCAGATTCCAAGTGGGTTGTCGTATGACTCCATGCGACTGACTGACTGACTGATTCATAAGTGACAGGTCGTGAGTTCAAAGTTATACCTACATATGTATATGGATTTTTTAATTTGTAATGAGAATTAAAAAATTCTATTTGACGTTGTAACAAATAGAATTTTTTATTTAACTTTTGAATGAAACGTTATTTTTTTACCTATGAATTTTCTAACATTGAGTTTTTTCATTATTAAATAATGTAATTGTTATTTTTAATTTCAATTACTTACAAAATATTAAATTTTAATATCACATTATTTAATAATAAAAAAACTCAATGTTAGAAAGTTTGAACATTTTTAATATAAAAATATTATACGTGTAAAATTATTATATATTACATTTTGTCAAATTTCTACAGAAAACTAAAAAAAATAATCATCAATTATTACAAATGTCATATAGAAAGCTTATAGACGGTATCGTGAGAGAAAAAGTGAGCCGCTAATAGAACCAACGAGACCGACAGAGACGGAAGCTATACTCAAAAATTTGCAACAGAAAGTTTTCGACGAAGTCATTGCCCGCGCGGACATTCCCATGGAATTCGGTAATCAAGAGGATTTGACGGAAGCTGACGAGGAACTTGAACGCGCTTTTAAAGATCGATTGACACTTGCGAGTATCACGAAAGAAGGTAATGATTTCTGTTTTGCAAAACAACATTCACTTTAAACGTAATATCACAATTAGAAAGAGAACAAAGAGAAAGAGAGATATTGGAATAATATATTAAAATTTCAAAAATACTAATCCATACCATTTATTCAAATATGTTAACAGGATACGAAGAGGAAGCTATTCACGTAGAAGAGTCCGGCGAATTATTTGAGAAACCGGAGGACGGTATATATTCGATCGACGTGGCGGAAGATTGGCAAGAAAGTCGAGAAATCGAAGTAGAATCGGAACGTGACGAAGAAACAGACGCGTACGTGCAAGACTAGTATCGAAAAGAGAGCCGAACTTTCCGAGGAGGGGTTGGGAGAGAAAAGTGTCGCGCGACGCTGCGGAATCCTTTTCAGAAACCGGCGGGATGAGCCAATTAACACAATTAACATGGAAGCTGTGGGCGGAACGGTGCGAGAAAAGCAACGAGACAACGAGAGCGCAAAGAGCCCGGCGAGCGAAAAGCTGCCTCCGGAGGCTGCCAAATGCCAGAGACACCACTTTTTTTTAATGCACATGCTTACGTCCGATAATTCCGTTAACGTGCGCGCTTCCGTAGCGAGCTTAAAATTCTTCCGGGCAAAGACTGGCTCTCTGGCACGCGTATTACAAGTAAAACGAGTTAAAAGTTAATTGTACCGCCTATATGTATGTACAACGTTAATTTAATTCGGACAATACGAACTACGCCTCTTCATGGGCTCATCCAAAATTTGATTTGCATAATTTTTATTCTCAACGTTTAGCGTATTAATACTCTGCTCCATTATTTCGCGGCGTTAATACGCCAGACAAGTAAGTACGAGTATCTCGCGGAAAAAGAATTCAGCGCGGTTCAAACGGGGAAAGGTGCAAAAGCGAGAGGATTTTACATAAATTTTTCATGCACATCGTTATACACGGTACCTATCGTCACGATCAAAACGTAAGGGAAAAAGGAGGACAGTTTCAAATAAATTTTAAATCGCTTTTTATTCCAATTGCGCGCGATAAATGCAGAAAATAACTAGAAAATAGAAAATTGGCGTAAAAAGTCCGTGAACGTGTTTACGAAACGAAATTGAATTAGAAGACACGTCTGCAAGGCGCTCGACTCGAGCAACAGCGGTTCAAAGGTGACCGCAATCGGTCGAATTCACCCTCCGGCGGCGGTCCGTGTCGGCCGCATCCACGACCACACGTCTTCGCGATCGGGGAGATCCCGCATCTCTCGCAATGCGCGGCTCGGCAAACGTGTTTCACGCTCGGTCCCTCGTGCGGAACCGCGTTCACACTCTCGAGCGGCGACTCCGCTCGCTGATCGATGATATCCGAAGTCAACGATTTGTTACACTCGTCCTTGTCGTCCGATCGCGTCCTATCCCCGCATCGTCTGCCGCCGCGCCACTTCCTACCGGTTTTATATTTTTCAGCGAGGATGCACATAGAGTCCTTGTGATTGATAACAGCCACGCCACCGTCGTCGTCCTCGTCGTCCTCCTTCTCTTCCTCCTCCTCCTTCTCCTCCTCCTCCTGCTTCTTCCTGCGCTCCTCTTCGTCGTTCCGCTCACTCGAGGCAGCTATTATTCCAGAATACTCCTTCGAGTAACACTGCCGCGCGTACAATCGACTATTCTCGCCTCGCATCTGATCGCGCCAGCTTTTGTGCCGAGCTTTCTCGCCGGAGACGCCGCTCCCGCGCGTCTCGCATCTGCAATATGAATGATGCGAAGAGAGTGAATTAAACACAAAACGGATTGCAGCTGCAGGGCGCTTTTATCCCCTCAGTCACGTATCTTTCGCCTCACTTTGCACTCACTCGACTTATTTCCTACAATAACGTTTTATAAAATTTGTCTGAAATATGTGACAAGTGCGACGATCGATACCACACGCGCGCGTACGGGGATTCTCCTTAGTATTATAAAAAGATCGCTCATTAACCCTTTGACATTTATGAATGAGCTGTCGCGCCGGTGATAACAGCAATGCCAACGCGAGCAATCGCAATCGTGACGACGATAACACCCATCGTGACAACGATCGCACGACGATCTCGACAGATTCGGAATAGGGCCTTCGCACGGATGACACTCGCATTGACATCGCCAGGTTGAATCCACGATTTTCCGACGGGTCGCCAAGGTGCTCGCCCTCGTCCACGCGTCCTCGACACCCGGGCCGCGGCCCCGAGCGATCGGAACGACGTTCTCCTCCGCGTTGCCGCCAAGATCGATGGATGTTCCGTGACAACTCGTCGACGCGAACTCCTTGATTCTGTCCCCCTTAAAGTCACCGCACGCGACCTTGTCGTGCCTCTCGCGAGGTGCAGAGTCGCACCGAGGATTTACGGGATCCACGTTCGAGCACGGGCAACGCGCTTCACAATGACGGTAGGACGTCGGATGCATGGGTTGCAGGATCCGTTCTATCGTTCTGACAGCTTCGCCGTCGTTCGTCGATCTCGACGCTACGTCGCATCTGAATTCGAGAAAAGGGAATGATTTTACGTGATGTTTTTAACACGTTCCATGCCGTACCAATTTTATCTTGTCATCTAGAATTGCTGCGTGGATCATCGATGGCCAGTGTTGGGTAGTAATTAGTTAAAAAGTTAAATAAAAAAGTTAACTACTTTTAACTTAACTTAGTTAAATGAGCTCATTTTTAACTTCAACCAGTTATTTTTAATACACAAACTTTAATTTATTAACTTTTTTTCTCAGTTAAAAATGTATCCCTGTTGAAGAATAAAACATTTCCATTAAAAAAGAAAAAGTTACTTTATGTTAACTTAATTTACAAATAAAATGTTAAATTTATTTGATAATCCACGTTATAACTGTATTGTTAGAGTAGCTGATTTTTTAAAAATTACAATAAAGAATTTAACACAAATATAATGATGTTTGACATATAATAATTTTAACTTTTAATTTAATCTTAACGCAATTTTTAACGTAATTAAATTAATTTCATGAATCATTAATTTTAACTTAATTTAGTTAAAAAAGATATTATCCAACCCTGTCGATGACCCTTGATATCAAAATTCTACTGGTAATTATATATGAAGTTTTGGGAAATATTTTAAAATTATGTTTTTTTTATAAAATATCAAATGACCTGATCTACACGGGATATTGTGGTAAGGATACAGCAAGGATATGCAAAATAAAATTTGGAAATGTGTTAATGTTAACACTTCGAATAAACTATATACGTATGAAAGTTATATGAATAAGATTACATTTTCATTTAATAACATTTTTATAAAATTAAAAATTAAATTTTGTTTACAACATTAAGAAAAATTTCAATTTTTTGTATATGTAAGTACTTTAAGTATTCAAGATGATTTATACAAAATTTTATTGTGATTGTCTGTTTAGTTATTTTGTAAATAAATAAAATAAATAAATTTTGTTTATTTTATAGAACTGATCTCTGTATCACAATGAAACTTTACATAAATCATCTTGAATATTTGAAGTATTTAAATTCAAAAATCCAAATTTTTCCATTATTTCTTATTTCATTATTAATTATATTTCTGGTCGACCGGTTTTGCAAACCCATTTTTACGATCAACGTCCGATGACGCGAACTCTCTGCTCGGCACGGTATCGACCGCATCTCCGCCGCTGCACTCGTCCCGTAGCACCGAAATGTCCTCGCCGGCGTTTCTTGTCCGGCAACAACTGCAGCTGATCTCCTTGCCGCAGAAACCGTCGTAGTCGCGGCTCCGCACGCTCGCCGGGCAAACGTGATCGGATCTCGAGTTGTACGCGCGTCTCACCAGCGTGGAACCCGATCTCGCTTGATTGATGGGCCCTTCGCGGCTCGTCGCGGTTTCCTGCGTCTGTGAAATGCGCATCCGTCAGAGACACGATTAATAAATCGTCCTCGATACGACCGACGTGAATCGTGACGCGAAATCGGGAGGAAACGGGATGGATCTGGTCTATTTGGTTCAAGTGCAAAAGCTATCACGGAAAACTCAATTCTTTTATTATGCAATCATGATCTTCTATAAAAAAAAATATTTTTTGCATGAATGGACAGATGTAAACCTTCGTATTTCCACGTTCGACGACGTTTTCGAGGCCAAAGTCCTTCGGAAATTTGCGTCGAGCACGTCGAAATGCGATCGCCGCTGCGACAAGCTGATGAGACGACGACGGGCAAAGCGACATTACCGAAAAGCGATTATGGTCGCTGCGAGCATCCCTGTGATGTGGTAACCGATTCAGGCGGTAGCCCTGATTACGGTAATCGATTCGGGAAATTCGGAATTCGAGACGCAGCCTTTACCGCCTGTTGTCCAATGAAGCGTAAAATATTTCCCGCGTGGAAGAAGGTTACCGATCAATATCGCAATCGACGCGTGTAATTTGTCAATTCACACGATACACGATGCGTGTGGCATCAGTAGCATGGTCGTTCACGTCAGCTTCATCCCGCTTCATCTCCCTTGACGATCTGTGGCAACTTTAAAAAGATCGTTTCTGCTTATACATGTTCCATTTAACAAATATCTTAAAATTCTCGACTTGAAATAATTATTAATACGTTCAAGAATTATATATTTTAAGGATTGTATCCAACGCATTGAATTAACATTAAAATTAAAGTCATCCCTCTCTATCATCTAGCAAATTTCGAGTGAAGCATGGTGCTCCTTCGAGATTAATAGCGACGCTACAAGCTGCGCGAATGCGCGGCAAAAATTCTCTCTCGAGCTTTCGCTTCCGGAGGAAGAATTCACCGAGATGACGGCGATACAGCGCGTCTCGCTATTCGGCAAATTAAACTTCCCCAAAGTATCGAGAACGCGGTCGCGTAACACGACGGAGGCTGCAAGTTTTCTGACGTAGCGGCTAACAGCCGGGTCCGGATAACGAGCGAGTCCTGCGGGCTACCGGCGGCTTTATCGAATTTGTATCGAGCGAAATTTCACCCTCCTACCGCCCTTCCGCCTATCCTGGAACACGGACTTGCCTTGGTCAGGATTTGATCGCCGCCGCTGTTACCCCTCCAACCGTCCACCCGGCGGCGTTTAACGGGGCTAATTGCGACGATTGCTCGCTGCAAATGGAAACGGTGCGGTTTTACCGCTGTTTGCTAAATCGCGTCGACATGGAAAACGGCAATCCGTTCCGCGCGGTAGAAACGCAAAGGCCGTCGATATAAAAGAGGCTACTTAATTGGCAATAACGATTTATTATTGGCTTTGCATAAAAAACTGCATACATTGTTACACGTGTTATATATCTATCTATATCTAAATGGAGAGATGGTTTCAACGCCAGAGGAAACACAAGGTGGATTATCATTCGCGTGCAAGTATGCAAAACAAATCATCGGACACGCAATGATAGAACCGTTCAAAATAACACTATTATTCCTTCTCAATACATACTTATATGTATGTATACATATGTGTATAAATACATATGTATGTATGCTATGTACAAGAATCACATTCCTTGCGTAATCGAAATGAACTCTACAATTAATAAGTAACTATCTCGTCAACATGGCGTTATTTTTATTATGTAATTTCGCATTACCTCTCTTTTTTTCTACTTCTCTCTTTTTCTCTCACACTTTTACACACACACACACACACACCACACTCTCTCTGTCTCTTTTTCTCCCTTAGTGTACAGAATTTAAATTATACAGTATAAATAATCTAACATTTTTACAGATTTTTACATGCTGTTCAGCATTCTCCCTTCTTGAAACAGACCACTAAATAACTACCGTAAGGAACACACAATTGAGTGCAATAAACACGATGCAGTTCCAATTATTCGTATTTACGTCAGATCCTTGCAATTTGAGTCACATCGTCTCGTTATGCTATTATGAAAACTTCACTTTTATTAAGTTGCATCATCGTCAAGAAACACCGTTTATAGTTTTATAACTTTCAATTCATCCACGGTGGGCAGGATGTCGGCGGCTGATATGTCTGTGAGATTGGCACCTGATAATGCTGCACCGCTTGTGGAGGATGCTGTGGCCGCGGTTGTTGATGATGCGGCGGCGGTGGCGGCGGCGGATTACAGATCGACTGCATCAACGGATGCGCGTTGTAAGGCGGCGGTTTCGTCGTATAGGGCGGCATTTGATTGTACTCGACGTTCAACGGCTGCTCTAACCCAATGTTCTGAATGGGAGAACGACTACCGTCAGCGGGACCTGGGAACAGCGTCACCACGTCCTTGAAAGTTTTTAAATTGTTACATATCGTATGTACAAGAATAACAGATTTCTTATTTTAAATTTTTATTTATATCGAGAAAAAATTAATGTAACTGTAAAGGAAATCACGATGAGGAAAATATAGTGCGTTTAAAATTCAAGATTTTGCCTACCTCTTGGCCTGATCTGAGGTGGAGGCATGTTAATAGGAGGTAGACCGGGACAGACTGTAGAAAGTTCCCCTTCTCTTGGAATTGGCGGTGGTCTACCCCAAGAAACTCTCACATGATGACTTTGCCACGGTGCCTGCGGCGAAGATGGAGGTGGTAGAGGAGGACCGTTGCCAACATGAATATTTCCAGATTCGGTCATTATAGTTTGATCATTTCCTATTTACAAAATAATATCGTACAATCTAAACTTGCATGGCAAATATAAAATTTTTTACAATATGACGACATGTATTATCATCAAACATACCTGAAGATAATCCTGTAGGCTTTTGGTCCAGATTCCGTTTCTCACCTAAATGATTAAAATGCATGATATAGAAGGAAAAATATGACTAAAATACTCTTAAGTACTATGCATAAAATAATGTTGTATTTAACATGACAAATTATGCGATGAAATATTGTAATATAATAATAAACTTGAAAATTCTCGATATAGCCAGCGAAACGCGCATACGCGCATAGTTAATCTTGAAGGTTCCAATATTTATTGAATATATTGTCATTTACAAAAAAAATGTAAAATAAATTTTTTTCTGAATTTTGATGCAAATCTAATTGCAAAATTGTATCTGTATTATAAGAGGACTGCTGTGCCGGTTTTCATCTTCTGCTTGAGACGTGTCACTGTAGCAATAAACAGAAAAATTTAGTTTTTTAAATTCGAGTCTAATCTAAATTAAATATTAGGACAATATTTCACGCCATTAACCATTGCCAAATCAGTGGAGCAATTTGGCAATCGCTATTTGAGTCTGAAAGCAAGCAATGCAATTTTTACATTCTTATGTGTATTAGATGGTCACCGCTTATCAATTACACTCTAAAAATTTGAAGTCATACAGTTATTTGCTATCTCAATATAATTTAATCGTTAAAACTATATTCTTCAAATTTCTTCCACTTTTTCCATTACAGATAACTGCTCAAAACACTGCAACATTAAAAACCATAACATTATATAATATATACAAATCATGTGTATTCTATATTACATAATCTATAACATGAAACATATATATCTATTTAAATGTAGTGGTTATCTATATCCCTCCTTGGTAGTAATCTCTGATGTTTAACCTAAAAAATTATAAAAATCTGAGGCATTGAACTTAAAATGGTAATATCAAAAATATATATGTATAATATGCCTTAACATAATCCTAATAATATCAAGTATGGTTAATACCGGATAAACAAACACTGAAGTAGAAAATCACAGGTTACACTTGCATCTGAAAATGCAGATTTATTTAATAAAAAGGGCACTATAAAAAAGCATTGAAATTAATATATTTGAGACACCTTCGCAACTGTATAACACGTGCAGAGATTTTTGTCTAATCTAAAATAATAATAATAAATAAATTTAAAGATAGCTATAATATATTAAAGCATTCTATGCAATATGGAATTGCGACAATCCACGTTATTTCCAGATGTCCGTCTCTCTGCAGGTATCCGCAATAAATGCATAAAAAAGCAATTTGCTAAGACATAAATTAAAAGATCAAGGAAAGTTTTGTGATATGCTTACCGCAAAATATTATTTACAGTAATAATATACTACGGTCTAAGAGTATTAAGAAAATAATGCTAGATATCTATCCGAAATATATTTTATTTTCTAAAGTTTATTTTTGATACGTAAAACTTAGCTAATACATAATAAATTAGCCATATGTTAGATAAAATTATATATTAAATAAAAATTACCAATAACAAAGATGTATTTAAAAAGGAATCCAGAATCTTGAGTAAGTAATTAAAGATAAATGTCCTTCAAAAATACTATCTTTTTATTGGCATATTTTTTACAATACTCTATGTTGCATTTTCGCTTTCCAAAAGATATCCAGCAATTTTTCAGGCTAAATACTCTTAGTTACAGACCTGAATGTGGAGGTGGCATTAGCATCTTGTTGCGATCTCCATGTGGCAGACCCGCAGATGTAAGTGATGGACCATGTAAGACTTGCTGTTGTCGATCACCTTCTCTGCTTAAACAATGCAGGTGCGAATTATTAATTCCAAATAACGATTGTACAGAAACGTTTCAAGCATTAAGACAAAAATCACCTGATGTACACCTTCGGATACTTCTGAAATATGGAAAATACCTGGTTTTACCAGATCACAGTTAATGATGTCAAAACTTACATTTAGAATATTCTTAAGAACGTAATTGTAATGTCGCATAGAGTATTACAATATACGTTCAAACAATTTGTGTGTGTGTGTGATTAACTTCTATTCTGCAAAGTGACAACTATATCGTCGCACTCCGTCTCTTTTGGCTCATTTCTTATACTAAAGAAACATATAATTGGTGATTCTGGCAAAAGCTGTATTTAGTGATTCTAATACAGAATTATGTATAACATGAGGAAAATGTAAGTATATTATTATCTTTGCATTTATATTTTGCAAAGATAATAAAATAGTATATTTTTAAAAATCTATAAAATCATGCAAAATTCAAAGAAAAGAATAACATTGTGTGAAAGAACAAGATATATTCATAACTACAAAATTGGTAAACATTTATGAATAAAACAAAGTTTCATCAAATTATTTTTAAAAGCTGATCTCAGCTTAAAAATAATTTATATCTCAACATATGGATATATCTGGATCTTACAGTTAATCTTTTCCATACAATTATTAACTTATTAAATTTTGAACAATAGCATTGATATATTCTGCGAATAAAAAATATTTATTACAAAAATCTTATAAAATACTATACTTAAATTTTTATTTTCTGCACGTTTAATATTATTGTGCAACACCTTATAATGCAAAAGCAGGTTTCTGTAAAAAAATGACAATAACGATGACTTACATTTTCATCATGTAATTCTACAATAATTTACAAATTTGCACTTGCTACAAGTGAAGCGTAAGCGATCTGAAGCAGTTGTTTCTTTATCAATTTCTTTCTTCATATCGATAAAGTTCTTTCTAATCTTCGATTAAATTCATTGCACGTTTACGCTATAGTATCCTATGATTCTGAAAATTATCAGCTTTTTTAGTAATATTTATTTAGAATTTTACACTTGGTAGACCAACTTTATTTAAACACACAAGTTTTTCCATCAGATCTACCAAGCTATAGCTAGATATACTAAATTAGTATATAAAGTTACGTTAATTTATTTACTCCTCTATTATATATAAGTAGTATGTACATGGGTACATGCAACAGTAAAATATGTTTTATACAAGGAGTATATAACGTAACTTTATTAAAATTACATTAATTTATACATTATTGCGCAATTCTATAAATGAAAACAATTATATTCTCTCTTCCTTCGACTTACCCTGTGCCATGCCGTTGTGCAGGTAACGGAGCACATTGATATGGTGGTGGTGGTGGTGGTTCCTGTGACATATATTTTAAAAGAGAGATTTATAAAAATATTGTATGATTTTCGTCGTATATTTCAATATGATATGCATATATTTGCAGACGACACTCTACCTGACCTCCCTCAACGTCTGAAAACCTTCTTTTTACTCCGTGAGATTTTTGCTGCTCTGGCGAATCAGGTTTCTGCTCAAATTGCTGATGCGGCGGTTGCATCGCGTAATGCACTTGCGTCGGTATATGACCATTTTGATATTGTATGTGTTGAGGATGATATTGTATTTGAGCTTGAACTTGTGGTGGAGGTACGTTATGAAGAGATATATTCTGCGGCGGCATTTGCATCTGTAAATAATTGCGAAGGATCTCATAATACTTATAAATTTTTCACACATTACGAAAAACAAAGACACTGGAATGTCAAGCATTGTTACCTGCAATTGCCCTTGTGGTTGTGGCATCTGTTGCGGCTGTTGAGCTTGGTACAGCCATGGAGCGTTTTGCGGTGGAGGCGGCTGCGATGGTGGCGGTACGCTGGTAAGAATATTCATGGAATTCGGCATCTGACTGAGTGACGGCGGTGGTACTATTTGCGGAGGGGGTACCGGCTGCGGCAATGGTCCCTGTTCCACTGGGCCCTCTTGTTGATGCTGAATTTCGCCGCCGGGAGGAAGCGGCGGTTGTGGATGATGTTGAGGAGACTGAGCGTTAGGTACTAAAAAAGTTTGCGATGGCGGTGGAGGTACTTGTAAATGGAATGGCGGTGCGTGACCTTCGAATTGCGGAGGTAATATATGTTGAGCGACAGCTTGAGATTGTTCATGATTCTGTTGCAACTGGGGCGGAATAATATGCTCGCCAGGCTGTAAGACGAACTGCGTTTGTGATTGCGATGCGGGTGCCTGTACCTGTTGATACTGTATTTGATAGGTTTGCGGGACGGGAGGTGGTGGTTGATTCGGCGGAAAGTTCGGCGGCGGAAAATGAAGATGTAACAACGGCGGTGGCGGTTGCTGCGTTATATTGAGCGGCGCCGTAGGTGGAGGCTGTTGTAAATTGACATTAACGGTCTCGATAATTCCTTGGGACGGCGTAGCGGGCCTCTGCACGTTGGGTTGCGTATATACATACGACACTGTCCCGCTCACTGGCGCGTTATTACTCGTTATAAAGCTCTGCTGCGCAGGATTCTGCGGCGGTGGTTGACTCATGACATACATTTGCGCCACAGGTTGCGGTGAGGACTGCGATCCTTGTTGAATTCCCTGGATTTGTAATGGTTGACCCGGATGTATTTGATATTGAACTTGACTTACTGTTGACGGAGGACCGATTAATTGTACTTGTCCAACAGGTGGTGGCGGCATGAAAGTTTGTATTTCCTGCAATAAGAGCATTCATTTATGTTACAAAATTCATTTTTTCTCAAATAGCTTTATACAACACTACTTGATTTGAGTTTGATACCTGAGCTTGTGGAGGTGGAACTAATGGACCAGTATGAGGCGGTATATGCACACCTGGAGGAGGAACTGATACACCAGGTCCTGGCGCGCCAGGTCCTTGTGCTACGGTAGCAGTAAGAATTGTTGCAGGTAATGTTACAACATTACTTTGCGGATGTTGTATAATATCTATTACACAAGACATAAAATATATATTGAAAAACATATATCTCTCAACTTAAAATGTATTTATATTTTTACAACAGTCATTAATATGATTTCTATATCCTACCTTGATGTTGTATTGCGACTACATTTGGCTGACCTAAACTACCAATATTCATAGTTTGGAATTGTGCTGTAAATAGAAAAAAAAATACAAATAAATGTGTAAATAAATAATTAGTACAATAATTAAAATTATTTGTTAGATATGGTTATAATAAAGATAATAATAATTATTGTGCAAGAAATTCCCTTATTTATCTCATATTTAACCGCTTCTATTCTAGCACGAACAAAGAGTCGACGATTCTATTCAAACATGAGATATTGACTGTGTTATCATTGAATTTTTCAAATAATCGATTTTATGACCGCTATTTAAGCATTGATCGGCGGTGAAACGAAACAATTGAAACCAGAATGATAATCAGCCCAGTTAATCTCAAATAATGTGACAATTTCATTTTGATATAGTCGAATATTATTCAATACAGATCACTGTGAGGTCAGATTCACGATTCAAAACGCACGTTTCAGATCGAACGGAACATTTGTCGAATATCAGCAAAGTATTACTCATTGAGAATAACAAGAGTCGCATTTATCGAGTCCGCGAGTTTGGTGTTAAAAACTTAAGAAATACAACTTTTATTCCATTCGATTTGACTTAATTTCACTTCCAACCCAGTCATATATAACATCGCGATATCGAAGGAACGGCCACAGTCATTATCTTAATTTTGTAAATTAAAGAGAATAAATACGTACTTTGTGGTATCTGTGATTGTTCAATAACTTGCTGAGGTTGTACTGGTGGTGGCTGTTGTTGAATATAAGTCTGTAATTCAGACTGTATTGTTTGTATCAAATTAATTGTCAATTGTTTTGCATTTTGCAGTGCTTCTGGCTTTGGATGTCTAAAGAAATAATTTTATAAATTGTAGCTTATCTAATTATAATTACTACACATAAAACAAATGCCAGACATTCTTACTCTATGCATAAATGAAGTGGTTCTGGAGATTCTGTTCCCAAAATTGGATCAATAAATTGAGATCCTCTACCTCTTAAGGTTACATTCGCTCCAGTTTCGCCTCTAATATAAAATAAATTTGCATCACCTGCACCTAGTATTCGCCCACGCAAATCAAAACCTTGTGGTGCATTCTCGATACCAACGCAAATTTTTTCCTAATAAATTGTACATAACGGTCTTTAATGCATAAGGAAACATATGGTAATCTTAAATGAGATATGAATACAAAATATTACTTACTACACTTGTAACTCCTGAATGTAAGCTCATAAGAGGTGGCGGAGCATTTGTGAATCTGCTTGGTCTGTTTAATGAACTTTGGTGTTCCGTTTTAATAATTTCATTGATCTTTTGTATTGCCACTGTTAAAATAAAATATCTATTAAGTATTTGAATCAGTGATAATAAAATATTAAAAAAGCAATACATACAATCAACATTGTGTTTTGTATGTCCCTGTATGTAAAGATACAATGGCCTCTCATTTGGACAACGCAACTTTTCTTGTTCTGTCATAAAACGCCCACGTGTTGATACAGTTGCTCCTAGAAATTAATATATATAGTACATAATATTGATGTATTATTATATAACATTTATTGTAAAGAGCATATAATACAAGATGAAAAGAAAATTTACCCGAATACGAATTAATTTCATCTTGCGTGTAGCCCTTAGTAAGCAAGGTTCTAGCACTGGGTGGTGTCTCGTTAATCTCAAATTCCCACGTATACGTTTCTCCATTTTTAAACGCTGCATTTGATGCTGTTATCTAATTACAAACGATATCAACTTTAACATATCAATTTTAAAAAATATTAAAGTCATTCGCGTGAACGATATGTACCTTATTATTGGAGTCAGAACCTCTTATTTTTCCCTTAGCCATAGAGATAAAATGTACACTACTGGAAGCAATGTGGTAATTCTCATGACCCCAACATTTTTGTGGGCTGCGAATTTAAATTAAAGATAAGCCACCAGCTAATATGAATCCAGAAAAGAATAAATATTGCAACAATTTACCTCAGCACGCGTCATAAAGTACTGACAAACACCAAAGCTCGTAAGTCATTAGAGCAATAGGTTAAACCTCTGTGTAACGGGGATAGATAGTTCACACATCCTAAATGCACACACTTTGTAAATATTTCAACTGCATTGGAGTCCTACATCGATTACGTATTTTTTATGTGTCAAAGGTTAAATATCGTTTGCGAAATATGATAAAAATTTACTCAATTGTAACAATATCACCATAGACTCTCGCGGATAAAAAGGCTGGCTGAAGTGCCTTTTCGATGATTTTCGGAACGCAACTATATTTTAGAAATGCGACTCGTGCAACTCGCGAGATTCGCAGGACCCATGCAAGTGGTGCATCATGCGCAGGACATGCGCAGTAAACGGTTACGACAGCTGGTTGTCAAAAGCTGTTATGCAAAGTGTCCAAAGAAAGCAATGCGCGTAGAATATTTCAATAGTTTGGGATATTTTTCCATATATTTTTATCTATAAAAAGACCCTTTTATTTCTAATATCTTATCGCTAATAGAAAATAATCTTGAAAAATATTTAATATTTTTTAATACATGCTCTATTTTAATAAAAAAAAAAGACAAGCCATGTTATAAAAAGGGTGACGATATTTATGTTGCCAAAAATATTTTGCGGAATAAATCTATTTAATTATTTAACATTACATGTACATGTTTTTTATTTTAAATTAAATATAATCGCAAATAAAATCATACATACGCGCTTTTCAAGGAAAATAATATCGGACTTATGTCTATGAAATACGCTTATCTCTAAAAATGCTAAGGATAACAATGTTATCTCATTAGCTAGCACCATTTATTATTAACAAAGATCAAAACTTTAAATGTGTTTTTTTGAATCGCTAAGGAAATACATTAAATTTTATCAGAATTTAAATAAATCGTCGAATACATAGGTACAGATATTTTATTAAAGAACAATAAAAAATGCTATTTTATATTACTTTCGTTCGACTATTTTTTATATTTAGTTGCAGTAACAAGATTCTGTCAAGTTCTACATTGCATTGCGCACTGTGACTACCAAAATACTAATTTTTACTAAAAAATACTCCACATGTTTTAGACTTTTATTGCGTTAATTACTTTTGCATTGAGAAGTGCTATATCTACAATTTCAAATCATGTCGATATACATATTCTGAAAAAAAGATGTTAGGCAAAATCAGAGTGTGCACATAATTGATTTCCTTGCACTTATTTTCATGACTTCTTTTTTTAACATTGTATTTTATACAACTATATTTTTGGTTTCCACAAATCTCAATTAAAACGATAGAAAAATAGATTATACATCTCCAATTCCAAACATCGATCTTATTTGTACAATTAATTAATAATTAACGTATCAACTACAGTTGACATATTCAAACAATCTTACAAATCTGAAAGACGAATAATTTATTCCATTATTGTTGCTGAAAGATGCCTATAAGCATGTTGATGTATTGCAAATATTATTGTAAATACTATTGTAAGATTGGCGTATCTCTGCGAATTTATTCTACACTTATATAAAACCTATTTATTTAATGAAATAAAGCGGCATTATCTATATAAGATTATGAACAAATCTTGGGTTAATTCCTTTGGCATGCCCATAGATCATTAAAATTAAATCACTGCTTTAAACGATCACAAGATATATAATTGACAAAATCCTTTTCACATAATTTATATAATTTATCTGATATTCAGTCAAACCAGGAATGTTTACGCGAATAATATTATGTGTAAAAGATAAGCTCGGGTATTTGACCTTCATCGGTAGATGTGCCATTATTATCTCCCAATTCACTGCTAAAATTGAATTTTACTTTTCCCGAATCACTATCCATCAACACTGTTTTCATTCCTTTCGTGCCATAATATGAGCATGGCCCCTGAAAAATAAATATATAATTTTTTTAGAAATATAACATGTACAATAAAAATTAACAATAAATCAACAAAATACATCATAACAACCTTGAAAGTTGCTGATGCTGTATAAATCGTATTTGGTAAGATTTCCGCTAATTCTTTAAACATTAGACGGTATGTGTACTTTGATCCATCACAGCTAAAACTTGTTGCATTTGTAGCTATCACTTTTCCTGATGCAGTGTGAATTAATTCGACTGTCACTTCATATATTGCTGGATCCTGGGTGCTACCGTAAACTCCATAACCGATCAGAAAGATGCGTCTATCCACACTAAATCTGTAAAAATTAAAATATTTTACGACATCTATCACAACAGAAATTTCGATATTGTGAACTGTATGCAAAGAATTATAATTTTGTTACCGAATGCGATCACTAGTTCCAAAATATCCCCATTTACTTTTTACATGTTGAAACCTGCACACAGTCTGTTCCTTGCCCGTCATAGAACATCGTGGCATCGTTTGAAACCCCACAGAAGGTTTGGGATTCAGTATGAAATATGAGAATAAAGATAAAACCTGTAAAATTTAAAAATATATTTTTAGAGTGTAAACTTTTTAACTTAAATATAACTTGAACTCTTGGTGTCTATATTCAAATTTAAACTATTTTCTATAATGCTGGATATTGTATAGTACTAGCCTCTGAATAACTTAATAATCCGGATAGTGCTGGACCCACTGTAAACTCCTCTTTTGACATAAGGGGAAAACGAACCAAAGACAAAGCATTGCCTAAGACCAAACGTTGATTTTCTGGAGTGACTGGTAATTGCTGCCTTACACATTCAGCTTCTGACCACCTGTTAAAAAATATAAGCATTATATAGAATAAAGGTACATTTTACAGCGTTGCCTTATATACCTTAAAACAGCTTGAAACAGTTTAGATTCCCTAACACGAAGAGTATCTCTTTCTAAGACTATCATCAATGTATCAATATCAATATCTGTGAATCCATCCGCATTAAAGGCCTCAGTTGTGAATCTGTCTATGGTGTCCAAGCATACCGAGGCTAATTGTGGTTCATCAAATAGACGGGCTTGCGTCAATAGCAAGAAAGCGTTATCACTTGTCAAATTATTTTTTAAAAAATCGACACAATGCTTTTCTAAAGCGGCCACCGCGTATTTCTTAGCAGTATATAGCGTCGTCATCACAGTTTCAGGATCTATCTGTATTTCATCAGTGTATAGAAAAAGGAGCACTGCCAAAAATGCAGCAGGCTCTACATCAGGTACTTCTATTTCCGAAGAAGCTGTTGCAAGCGTTCCGTTAAACATTGCATCAAATACAGCACTTCCAGAGGACAGGACTAGTTTGTGAGCTGGTATGCGTTGCTGCTGCGCTCCTCTTCCCACCAGAAAAGTCACGTCTGACAGTATTTCATTGTTAAAGAGGAATACAATTCTTTCACGCATCGTTGCCTTTGTACCTTGCCAGTTGTACATAACTACAGGTTGATTCTGCATGGTAGAGTTCTCCAGAGTAGCGTTATTCTGCGTTCGGCCATCCAAATACGACGTATTCGCTGCATTGATAGGTGGCCGGCTGAAAGTACCAAGAGTATAATTGTATCAAATAACAAATACTAACAATCTTGCCGAAG
Source organism: Solenopsis invicta (assembly GCF_016802725.1). Classification (NCBI taxonomy): domain Eukaryota; kingdom Metazoa; phylum Arthropoda; class Insecta; order Hymenoptera; family Formicidae; genus Solenopsis; species Solenopsis invicta. The sequence goes on from NC_052665.1 coordinate 8,951,865, forward strand.
TCGCAATAAATACTTTGAGTCAATACTCAAAGATAAACAATACTAGTTCTCCACACCTCGTCTTATTCCATGCAGAATAGAACTACTTACTTGTCACTATTCGAGTTGGAGGCCTCGCTCCGTACGGCGGACGACGAGCTCAGCAGCGGCTGGTCCTCGTCGCCGACGAAGTTGAGCGCGCGCCGCGCTCGGGAAAGGGTGATGTTCCGTAACGGCTCCCGCAACGACGACGGCCCACCGCTACCGCTGACGCTGACGCCGACGCCGACGCCGGCACCGTCGGCCACGCTGCCGCCGGTCGTCGACGAGCCGCTAGCCGCCGTCGCATTCTCGGTCGCGTCACGCTCGTCCTCGGCTGGCGTCGCCAGTCGTAGGCCCTGCAGCCTCGACGCGACGTTCGACACGTCATTCAGGGCGGTCTCCGTAGACATGTTCGCGCACCAGACGTAGTACTTGTCCAAGTACTGCCCCGTCTCATTTAATCGCGTCGCCTCGCGCCAATGCGAGCGGCGGCGAGCGCTTCTCACGACAGACGCGGTCTCACCTTATCCCCTTAGCTGCGATCGCGATCCTCTCCGAGCGCGCGCCGGGTTCTCGCCGAGATTGATCGAGATGCGTGAGAAACACCGAGATACTACTTGCTACTCGATTACATGGTCTCAGTCTCTCTAACGGAGCTCCAAGTCGGCCGGAACCTTGCTTGTACTATTTTTTATCATAAACTTTCGAACGGGGACAAATGATTTCGTCCGTGTCCGTAAACATTCGACTACGCCGTGCGCCGGACTCCGGAATCCGCCGCTGTCCTCTGTCCTCGGATCCTCGGATTACGTCACAGATGTCACGTGACGTGACGTCACGCGTCGGCCATTTTTACTGTGGATGCGTTTAACTTTGGACGCTCACGCACTGTATGTACGCGCTTGTAAGCATCATTTCGTCCTTATTGTTTGTCAAATATTAAACAAGGATAAACGCTGATGCTTACAAACGCTGCGAGCGCCAAAGTGAATGCAGTCCGAAAGTGAATACGCATCGCGCCATGTTTATTTTTGATTTCCGTTGTTGGTCAAATGCTCCGTACTTTCTGCGTCTTTCAAATGCAAATTAAAGTGCGAATTGATACGCGTAAAAAGCATTTTTCTCGTGCACATTTTGCGTTTTATTCGCGTTCGTATGTGATGTATTATGCGAGCGATACCGGGAGTGCCGAATAAAGTGTCAGATGATCATTAATTATTAATGTGCGGTTCGAGAACAGCAGAACGAGATGTCAATAGAATTTCAGCGAGACGGCTCCTCGGAGCAACTCGGTAAATATATATATTATTATATCAATTTGCGTGTTTTGCACATTTTCACAACTTGAGTATAAAAATACACTTTTATTTCTAATTTAAAAATTTATAAAATGTAATATTCATATGTAAAAAGAATAATTATGATGAAATATTCTCATTAAATATGTTTAGTTTTGCTGCTGTGTTAATTTTTGCATTCTAAATTGAAAAGATATTTAAAATATTATCCAAGTTATTTTTGTGTTCAAAAACTAAGAGAATACAATAAATCTATATTATATAAAATTTGTATTACATAAAGTATTTTACTAATCTTACGTTTATAAATTAAATAAAATGGTAGCTCAATAAACAATATTTTATTTATGTTTATGAATAACATTTGATATATTTTCAGAATTAATCGAATAAGAAATGTAGTAGCAGCAACAGCAGCAACAACATTCGGTGAGTGAATTATTTAGACTTTTAGACAATCTATAACATTTAACTAAAGTAGAAGATATCAGTTACATAACTCAATGTCTATAAATTTTGTAGATATAGTGAACATTGAATTTAATATATCATTAACTGAAAAGCATGTGCATGAAGTTCAGTGCACTTTTGACAACATTAAATTTACATTAAATGTTTTTATTGTACTAGCTTGAAATTTGCTTTTGTTTCAATACATTAAATTCTGCTGTCGATTTTTAACAGTGTACATTACAGACATATACAATGAAAATTATGTGAAAACTATATTTTACATGTAATTTGTGTAAATAATAATGAGTGGATAGAAAATTTAGAGATTTATCAGAAATTGTGAAAATTATATTCCATTTTTTATTTTTTAATATATTCTTATCTTACCATATTAAAGTGGCACAAATATAGATATTAACAATTTTATAACTTAATTACTTTTTCTATATTAAGTTATCCAATTTATAATAATTTACATTACTTGTATTGTCTATATGAAAAAGATTCGTATAAAAATAATGTAAGTAATAGGTAAATAATCCATGTAGACTTAAATTCATGTAATCTTAAAATTTACAATATAACTCTGTTCCTAGTCATAAAATGGAAAAGAATTGTAGCCATTATCTTTACTATTTCTCTTATACCCATTTCCATCAATGTAGATTAATCTTGATCTCTAAGTTTAACTTACTCCATTTTTTTCCAATTCTTATTGTTAGAACTAAAGAAAGCTAAAGAGTAAATTAAACTGAGATCAAAGTTAATCTGCGTTGGTGAAAATAGGTATTAGTCGAAAGGAATCATATGTGGACAAAAATGATATTGAATCAGGTTTTATAACAAGTGTATTAATGACGTTTATGTACAATGTTTACACGGCGATACAGAAAACATGTTCGCATGTTTACGGTGTTACGTATAATACAACAAATATTATCTGGAAGTCATTTAAACTATTAGTATGGCAGTTATAATGAAGTTGATGTCAAAAGTAATTAAAAAAAGCATGTTAATGTTACGAAACATATATAGACATTGTGACATAAAACAGCAAAATTATCCTTATTTCCCGCAAAAATATGTACAACTGTGCATTAAAGATTTCTCAGAGTTAACGCACTAATATAGAGTTATTTTGCGAGTACATGTAAATTAAAAATACAACCCTCCACAAATCTGCATTGCACATCGTAGTAGTGCAAGGATTAATCAAAATTATCAATATACGGAAAAAATGAAAGAAAAAAAATTATATGAAAAAAAGAGGAGAAATATTTTAGCCATTAATATATCTTTCATTTATACGTTTATATTTCATTGATGTTGACGTGCAATGAAAATTCGCGCAGTGAAAAAGACTTAAACTAACGATTTTATATAAGTGTTTTTCCGCATTTCTTAGTCAGATATTAATAATTGTCATGGTTGTTGGCACGTTTTATTCATCTATAGTCAATGTTTCCTAAGCCAAATAGTATTAGTTTAAATAAAATATATACTTTACACCAATTTTAATTAAATAGATTTTAGTAGTACTACGATTTGCATCTTCGTTATTGAACAACAACGTGCCTCGCAGATCTAGATATAGATGCAATGAGTTAGATTCTAATTAATCGAAATATCATGTATCTTATTAGAACTCTCACAAGCTACCGGGTACATACAAATTTATAATATACACAATAAAAGTACAGAATGAAAACTGGCCGCCGCTAAAATGAAGATTAGATTTGATTACGCTAAAGTATTAAATTAATGCGCATCGAGACACACGCCTATTTTATTAAGAAATTAATGAATTATCCCAATATATTATTTTCGTGAAACATCGTTCTTTGATCGCAACATCTGGCAACTGTTACATTCGTTATGAAAGTTCTCGATTTCTGATTGAGCTTGCTACTGTAAGATCATAACTTCAAAATCGGCAAATTTTGATGAAATTTGACGAATCACGCTTACGTTTAATTCGCAAAAATTTCCTATCAAAGTGCCTGATAATAAATAGAAAAATATTTAAAATACGCTAAGAAAGATATTTGTAAATGAAGCACCAAGGAGTATAAACCGATTGATCGAACGCGCCATTCACAAAACAACGCGTTCTACCGCCCGTGGTAATGTCTAATAAATTATCGTTATGTAAATGTCATCAGAAAAATCGATGATATGATCGTTGGTAACGTTTTCATTGCGTCCGACGATTAGTAATGCTCTTCACACTCATCCCCCACGTCTCATACATAATCTCACATTCGCACGCGCATTATCCTGTCAGTCGCAACACAATTACTGCACAATGTACTGTCATTAGGACGCGAATCGACACTCTCACGTCTCAAAGTCCGACTCTTGGTCTCTTGATTGACGCTGTTTGCTCTTCGCTTTCCTCGCCTTGGTCGCCATGATTTTCTTCTTCTTCGGCTTCGGCATGATCTCGCAGCTGCAGCCACTTCGCACACTGATGTAGTCCAACGTCCATCCGGATCCGCTCACGGTGTTACTGGAAAACGCGGGAAAGTGATGGTGCTCCCTGTGGTGATGCCTTCTGTGCTCCTCCATTCCAATCTAGTTGGGAATTAGGACAATAATTAATGTCTCTCGATACATTTACTTTGATTACAGACTTCAAAATTTTTCTATAGTGATAATCGCAAGAAATGGTACTACACTCGAAGGAATACATAATCTTTTTTTAAATACTGTTCTTAATAGAATTATGATGCAATCTTGAACGTTTAGATACCTTTGATCCAGAATTCTGGATGATAGCGTACGTGTACGAGAACTTTTGCACGCATCTGGACTGGTTGCTGAACTTCCGATCGACAAACCTGCACGGTTTGCCGAGGACGTCTGGCCTGCAGGAGTACTCGAAGAACCTCTGGACGTTCTCGCCATCCCGATAGAGCTCGACGTACATGTCCGCTCGATTTCGACCGCCGACCGGTTCCACCATTTCCTCTATCGTAGGACAACAGTCGACCGGACGGCCGTCCTCGCCGCTTTCCTGACGCAGGATCATCTGCATCTCCCGATATGTCATCCGCTTGTTCGGATCCTCCAGTGGCTCTGCCCTGCGAATTGCAATGGCAAACGTTACTCCTGCTTAATTGATTCTCGTTTTTAATCGACACCATTTTCTAATCAAATGTATTTTCACTCGACTAATGTTGGTCGGGAGTGCAGGCAAATGTTACTCACGGAATACTGTCGGATTAAATTCTAATCGCGCGTACGATCGTCGTGTTAACAGGCGACTTAATGGGAAATGTATGTAAAAAATAATAAAAAGCATGCTTCGGCTACGCCGCAGTGTGTAGCCCGTTGAATTTAAATCGGATTCAACTTGCCACCGAAGGAAATGCCGATATTCCTTCCATGCCGATCACGCTAATAGCTCCTATCTAAATTACACGGTAGAATGTTGTAGCGGTTTAAAAAAGTACCGCGGGGAACATGATATTTTACTTCGTTTCATATACATTATTAACATTTTACGTACACCAGCGATAATGATTAAGATAGTGGACTTCGCGCCATTAATGAAATATAAATATCCAAATGTAACGCGCGTTTCAATCCCGTGATAAATCATTCGCAAATATCATTAAATGAGCATAATTATCGAAAACAATTCAAATGAATAAATGTACAATTTAATACAAGACGTACTATAAACTCAACAAATTAAAAAGAATTTATTTTAATTTATATTCGAATTAGATCGAGCAAATTTGAATATTTTTATTTTGTCATTTCGTCACGTTATGTGCAAAAAATTTTACTCACCAGCGAGAGATATGTCCTCTGAAAGGATGTTCCCTAGGCCTTCGAGAGGAGAAGGATAAAGTCAGATTGTTGGCGGCAGTAAGCCGCGGGCACAGGACTGCGGTCAGCCAAACCACCTGCAACGAGAATCATGAGACTGTACATACAAATTGTTTGTTCGCATATCTAATGTGAGATATTATTTTTCTTCAATTTACAAATTAGAATATGTTAACATTAAGAAACTGCCCCTTTTTGTGATTAACCTTTAACGTCACTGAAGATCTGTACGTGTAACCCCAATGAAAGTTTAGGCTAAGTTTCTTCTACGTTATTATTTTAATATTGGACTTCTGTCGTCATATATTAACATTCTAAATTCTCAAGCCAGGTGCTGTCCGGAATCAGTTCATTTTCGTCAATTTTTTTTTCGAAAACTATCTTCTTATAAATAAATCTTTTTTTTTTTAAGTATTATGACAATGACTTTTTTTAAAATCATTATATCTGTGGATTATACTCTAAATATTTAAAAAATATTAAAAATTTAAAAAGTTTTGACTTTAAGAGTAAAAAGATAATTTTTTTACGTTTCTTTTGGTTCAATAATTTACGCTGTGTTCGATTTAAAATTTAACGTAACATGAAATTCAAGACTGCTGCCAACCTTTGGCTGGAAAAATGAAGAGAGTATGCGTTTCATCGGTTGTGATTAAAGATCTCCGCAATTACAATATATATCCTTATCAACTTTTAGCTACAGACTTCTTATTAATCAAGCTTGATTTAAAGCATAATTATTACGTGCTTGTACGTATGTTATGTGATTTGCTATTTTTTATTTTTTCGAAAAGCTAAGAAAATATAATTTACATTACACTTGAATTTTTATTTAAAGATTTCAGAATCGTCAAAATCGGAAGGATGACAATCCTACATAATAACGTAGAATCGACCGGGAATTTATGAAAATTTATATTCGAGCCCGATTTCGAGAAACTGCCGGAAAACATTCCGAGAAGCGAGCAGTTATAAGTAAATAAAAAAAGTAATTTATGCCGCGCGGGCATTCCTCCCCTCCTCTCCCTCGCGCCATCTCGAGTGTCGTCGCGTTGTTATTTACATTTGATTTGTTATGGTCGCGCGCCCTACTCCACACGGACGCACACCCTGAAGTCCGCTGCACATTAAGGTACGAGCGCGTCGCGAAAAAAAAAACGTAAACAACATAAACACCTCCGCGAACGAGGCATCTCGATTATTTATTATGTTAAAAAATACAATCAACAAGACGTTCGTGGATCTGTTTTTTTAATCACTGTGTGATTTTTGTGTACCTATCGGTGCGGAGTGTACGACTAATCAATTTTGTTGTTTAACAGTTGGCAGAAGCGGATCGCCAGTCGCCCCCGAGTGGCCCGAGTGCCGGCACGGTCGCGTTTGATACCCGTTATTGATCGTGGATCAAGAAGACAATTCACCGAGAGGAGGCTCGAACGGCTCCAGCAACGGGCCCAAGGATCACCCCAAGAATGCTCCAATGCCGTGGAAGTGATCGCGAACGGCCCTCGCGAAGGAAACGAGACGAGTATCGCGGAGTGGCGCGTTTCGATAACTGCGTCGCGTCGCAAGCGTCGCCGTTGCGTCGTGTATGAGGCGGCGAGAGATATTTCGACGGGTGAAGGACGAAAAGGACGGAAAGGACGCGTGTCGAAGGTGCGTGGCGAAGAGTGCGTATCGAAAGCACGAAAGGTGAAGGAGGTAATGTGGTGAAAAGTACTTTTGGAAGTGCCTCTAACGGAGTAATGACTTCGCGAAAATTCCGCGGTATCTACGTGGCGCGCGGGGAACAGTAATGGCGGGCGGGGGGAGCAACGTCTTTTCCCGGCTAATTTCGGAGAATCTTTCGATGCCGTGGAAGTGGTCGCGGACAGCGATCGCGCCCTGGCGAATCGAAACGGATGCCGTGGACGACAATCCTAGTGAAACGAAACGGGCGTCGCGGTATGCCGCGTTTTGGTGCAGGAATTGTGTCGCGTTTTGACGGGAAGTTGTGTGTGTATGTGTGTATGTGAGATACGTAGGAAAGAAAGGACGCGTGTCGAAGTGCATATCGAAAGTACGAAGTGAGAAAAAGTAGTGTGTGATGAAAAGTGCTTGGAAGTGCCTGTAATGGAATAACGACTTCGAGAAAACTCCAAGGTGGGAACGGACGAGGGCAGCAACGTATTTTTTCCGGATGCTCGTCAAAAAGTAAGTCACAATACAAAATATATTGCCTTTGATATAAGAATTCTTCGCGATGTACGACGAATAAAATGAATTGGAGTAAATTAGAAACTACAAGTGAAATTACGCGTAGAATTTTCACTTAGAATTTATTTTAAAAATCATGATAGCAGTGGGACAACGTGGGCTTTGGCAAATTTTATTATTTTTACTTTTAATAAAATTTGGTTGAATTTTAATAAAATATAATTAAACTACTTTATTATATAAAATAATTTTACTAAATTTCAATTTTACTAAAAAATTCTTAAGAAAAGAAAATTTTCTTAAAAAAATTCTTTAAAAAATTTTTAGAATCTTTAGAATTTTTTTCTCAAGAATTTTAGTAAAATTTAAATCCATTTTATGTAATAAAATAATTTAGTTATATTTTTTTTCGAAAATTTTTAGAATTTTTTTGACCGTTACGATACTTTACTGAAATGTGACCAAACCCAATGTAAGGATTAGGAATCGATTTCATCTGATACAAAAAATTAAATTCTTATGTTGTAATATTGTAACAATTAGTGCATTTATATTCGCGTCTGATAGCGATCGAATAAATGTATTTCTATCGCAACAGGTACTGCGTGTCTTAACGCCACGAGAGCGTGCTACGTTGACGCGGCGCGACGTAAACAACTTTGTCATATCTGACAGAGACTAACGCGCATGACTCTGAAATAGCGTTTCGCGAATTGTCAGATTAGAATTGCATCAATAATAATATCGCGGCAAAGGATCGCGCGTGAGAAAGGGTACACTGGATAGGGCGTCGGAGATTGGTAGGAACGTGCAATAAAGCACGGCGTTAGTCACGCATCGCCCGAATCCGCGGCACACGTGAGCGTACGTGTAAGCTTACGTGAAGGTGAAAACATTAATTCGGCTTATAATTTTTATGCAAAACAGGCCTCACGGCGCCGCCGCCACGGCCGCTCGCCGCTCGTTAATACGAGCGTGCCTCTTTCTCGCGGTACACCACACTTTCGATTTAATTGCACCGTATAACTCGTCACCGCACAGAAAGCACCGCGGAACCTGCTTGCTTAATTCACCGAAATGAACCTAAACCCCCTTTTTTCAGAACAGAAGGATTCTCGCGCATAAGATGTGATATTTACGGTTGTTTATTGTGCCCGCGAAAAAAAAGTGATATTGATAAGAAAATACGGAACGAGCCGAAAGAGGAGATGCGAATGTATCGCAAATGGATTTTACAGCTAACTTTGAGCGAAAAAAATATCAGATCAGATTTTTATTTATAGTGGAGAGAGAAAAAGAGACTTGAATTATAGTGAATAAATCCGAATGATATGTTAGCTTGGTTTTTTTTAGATACTGGCAGGCTCTTTACTAAACCGAGAAATGTTCCCATATGTCATAATTAATAATAAGCTGTAAATAACAAATTAACTATTCCGTAATAAAATTTTTTTTTAAACTTTTATATAAATAGGAACACTTTTCAGAAATATTGAGAAAATCTACATCAATTTTCTCAAAGTTTTTCATAATATAAATTCTGAAATCTAAGTTAAAAAAAAGTTTAAGAAATGTTCTAAAAAGTTATAAAATTATATTGAAATTTTGAAAAATACTGAAATTTATGTAAAAATTCTGAAAAATTATTTGAGAAATTCTGAGAAAAATTTGCCAATCCTAGTGAACATTTTTGTTAGAATTTTCCGTATAATATACATTTTTTTCAGAATTTTTTCGAATTTGTGTATAATTTTATAACTTTTTAAAAAGTTTATTAAATATTTTGTACGAATTTGAGAATATTTTAGAATGTACATACATATATGAATAATTCCGAGGGGGAATTCACAACCCAAAATTTTGTACACCAATGCCGATTTTTGGCATTGCTGTAAAACACTGCCGACATTTTTGTACACTGCCGACAATGCTTATTGTTAGTCAATGCCTACAATGCCGTCAATCCTATATTAAAATTAAGGCAATGCCATGCAATTATGAACACTACCGCGTGCCCATTATCATACGCCAATGCCTGCACAAGAATTCTAAAGCTTTCCCGAAGTATTCAAAAATTTTTGTGCTCAACCCCATGATCGACTCTGAAGTGAGCTCACCACTCCCCAACCACTGACGACAATGCCGTCAATATTATAGGTCAGTGCTTGGAATTAGTGGCACTTTTCGAGCCGATTTCCGAGGCGACGCCTACTGTCTCCCCTCGAGCCCCTCACTCCGCTCGCGGGCCTACAGCCGAGCTGCCGGCCGCGCGTCAAATGTTGTGGCTCAGGAGCGTAGAGCGTCCCTTGTAAAAGAAATAGCCTAGGGCCTAGAACCTAGAAATAATTATTATTTTTATAAATAATTATATAAAAATTTAATATTAATGTATGTAATATATACATACAATATAAATAATTATATAAAAATTTAATATTATTGTATGTAATATATACATACAATATAATATACATATATTATAATAATATATTTCCAAAATATATAATTAAAAAATTAAAATTTGAAATTAAAATCTAAACAATAGCTTTCCACATTACCCATGAGGTACTATTGAGAATGCGTTTTTTTTTAAGTGGTTTCCCCAGTAGGCCTAATCCACTAAAAAAATAACTAATTGTAAGATAATGTAAAATGTGGTTTAGCACATCATATGTGTCTTTGGCAGACATGATGTCCTCTGCGGACAATGTTTCTTGTCAACATAATGTCTAAACACGATGTCTCCTATAGACATGATGTCGTATACAACGATTGATTACACGGGAGTCCAAAATCACTTTTCTTATTCCGCTATACTCTATGATTTTCTGGGTCGTTTACACGATTCTACTAAGGATAATATATCTACAGAAATTTTTGAAGAACTAGCTCGCATGAGTGAGGACAATGATGCATCGTTCAAAGAAGAACGTTTATCCGTTTTTATAAATTTCATTTTTGAAAAAGAACGTTCACACAAATATGTGGACCCAAACATAGAGAAAATTCGCAGACCAAAAATTTTAAGACGTGGATAACGCGATGCATCTAAAATTTTAAAAAATTCGATTCCTTTTTCTAATCGCGCTTGTAAAGTAATATCGGACTGCAAATCACAAAGTTCTTCTTGAAATTCGAGACTTTGTTCTTGGATTTGCACAGTGAGAGGATTCTCAAAAAGTATGAAATCTCTTTGTAGTATTTCAAAATCACTAAAACGCTTATTAAATTGAATGATTAAGGAATCAATTAAATTAATGTGATTTTTGAAATTACATTTTGTGTCATGTTCTTCAAAAAGAATCTGACAAGAAGGAAAAAAGTGAAAAATATTATTTTCTAGATGATTTTTAAATAATTGCAATTTTTTACGAAAAGAATCTACATGACTAAAAAATTGCGAAATGATTTGGTCTGTCTTTTGCAACTTTAGATTTAAAATATTTAATTGATTAGTTATATCAGTAATTAGGGCAAGTTCACACAACTAGTCTAAATCTTCAAAAAAATATTTAAATTCATTACATTTTTCAGGTAATTGTTCTTGCAAGAAAAGGAAGATCTCTTTTCTTATTGCAAAGAACTTTTCTGAACACTTTCCTACACTGACTGAGCCGAACTTTATAATGCAAAGGTATATCTGTATGAACAGTGTTATGTTTCTCGAGAAAATGTTGAAACTTTCGATGAGAAAGAAATTTTTGACCGCCTCAAATTACATTTATCATTTTTGTTATGAGTTGCATCACACTGTATAGTTTAACAACTTTTTCAAATAATGTCTCTTGATAAATTATACAATGAATAATAGGGAATTTTAAATTTCGTTGCTTTAATTGATCAAAGAATTTTTCAAACCTATCATTGCCCTTGCATCATCAGTTACGATAGCTGAACATTTTGAAAAATCTATTTCAAATTTTTCTAGGTTTAGCTAACAACTTTTAAAATATCAATACTCGTTTTTCCATAATAGGACACAATCTAAGAGTTTCTCGACATATGAAATTCATTTTGCACGATTCGAGCAAAAATACTTAATTGACTCACGTGTCGATTATCGGTGTTCTCTTACAGACATAATAAGCGTAAAATTCTAATAAATTTTAATTTCTTTTTCTAATAAAGAAGTAATATCATTTATTCGAAATTTAATTGTCTTGTCACTTAAAGGAATATTAGCAGCTTCAATAAATTTCCAAACTCCGTTGTTGTGATAAGGATTTCTTTACAAATTTTGCTTTATAAAATAATTTTGAATTTTTTGCGATAAGATTTGAAAAGCATACGATGCTATAAGTTAGTAAGAACTTTTACCGAAAGTGTAACATTTTCGATATGAAAATCTGAACTACAACTTTCTTATTATAAATTAATTTCAATTCCTTTAATTAAATTTAATTTCTCCTCGTTCATATATTTGAATACTTATTTAAATGTTTATTTATATAATATTATTTATTAAGAATGTATTTCTTTTAACAAGAGAGAGTAGATAACCACATAAGACAGGTTTTATTACAAATAGAAGCGAAATTTTTTGCCATATCTTTATTAAAGTGTTGCATGTATCTTTGCTCATTATTGTTTAAATTAATTCACTAATTATTATCATTATCACTATTATACAAATAGCATTTTCTATCTTGTAATATGGATCTTTAAATGTTATATAGATCTTTAAATTTCCCGGCTAAACTTTTGGCGCGTACTCCTACAACGATTGATATGCAATTGTTTTATCTCCTCGACTGTTTCTTTACGATATTTCCAGTGAAACGTGCGAGTCTCACAGTCACAGTGAGATTCTCGTGTCAACCAAAACTGCTATTTGTATAATAGTGATAGTGATTTGTATAATAGTGATAGTGCTTGAAAAATGGATAGCAATCGGAGACGTGTGCAATCCTTTGATCAGGTATGGGAGGAAATTTTTTTTGCCAATATATATAATAAAACCACCTGTCTTTTATGTGGTTTTCAACCTCTTGTCGTAAAAAAATTTATAGTTTATAGACATTTTAATTCTAAACATTCAAATGAATATTCACACTATGTGGGCGAGGAAAAATCAAATGTAATTGCGGGATTAAAAGAAATGTATCTTCAAAGTCATACTCCGGATTCTCACATGGAAAATGCTACATGCTCGGTAAAAGCAGTTACAGCATCGTATGCTATTTCTAATCTTATCGCGAAAAATTCGAAACCATTTTGTGAAGGGAAATTTATAAAGGAATGTCTAATCGCTGCAGTGGAATCGTTTGGAAATTCAATGACTATTGAAGAAGCTGCTAGCATTCCTTTAAGTGACAAGACAGTTAAATCTCGAATAGGTGATATTGCTTCTTCATTAGAAACAAAATTAAAATCTTTATTAGAATCTTGTGCTTTTTTTTCATTATGTCTCGACGAGAGCACCGATATACGACATGTGAGTCAATTGAATATTTTTGCTCGAATCGTTCAAAATGATTTTTCACATGTTGAGGAGCTCTTAGATTTTGTCCCACTACATAATAGAACAACAGGTAGAGATATTTTCAATGCTGTTAATAAAACATTGCAAAAATTTGGTATCGATTTTTCTAAATGTTCAGCTATCGTTACTGATGGCGCAAAAGCAATGATTGGTTCCAAAAATGGATTTTTCGGGCAGTTAAAACAACGAGATTTAAAATTTCCTGTTATGCATTGCATAATTCACCAAGAAGCATTATGTGGGAGAGATGTTAAACTATCCACGGCAATGCAAACTTTAACAAAAATTACAAATTTAATTAAAGGTGGTAACAAATTCCTCTCCCATCGAAAGTTTCAACACTTTCTCGAGGAACATAATGCTATTTATAAAGATGTACCTTTACATTGTGAAGTTCGATGGCTCAGTGCAGGAAAATGTTTAGAGAAGTTCTTTGCAATAAGAAAAGAGATCTTCCTTTTCTTGCAAGAACAATTACCTGAAAAATGTAATGAATTTAAATATTTTTTTGAAGATTTAGACTCGTTGTGTGAACTTGCCCTAATTACTGATATAACTAATCAATTAAATATTTTAAATCTAAAGTTGCAAAAGACAGACCAAATCATTTCGCAATTTTTTAGTCATGTAGATTCTTTTCGTAAAAAATTGCAATTATTTAAAAATCATCTAGAAAATAATATTTTTCACTTTTTTCCTTCTTGTCAGATTCTTTTTGAAGAACATGACACAAAATGTAATTTCAAAAATCACATTAATTTAATTGATTCCTTAATCATTCAATTTAATAAGCGTTTTAGTGATTTTGAAATACTAAAAAGAGATTTCATACTTTTTGAGAATCCTCTCACTGTGCAAATCCAAGAACAAAGTCTCGAATTTCAAGAAGAACTTTGTGATTTGCAGTCCGATATTACTTTACAAGCGCGATTAGAAAAAGGAATCGAATTTTTTAAAATTTTAGATGCATCGCGTTATCCACGTCTTAAAATTTTTGGTCTGCGAATTTTCTCTATGTTTGGGTCCACATATTTGTGTGAACGTTCTTTTTCAAAAATGAAATTTATAAAAACGGATAAACGTTCTTCTTTGAACGATGCATCATTGTCCTCACTCATGCGAGCTAGTTCTTCAAAAATTTCTGTAGATATATTATCCTTAGTAGAATCGTGTAAACGACCCAGAAAATCATAGAGTATAGCGGAATAAGAAAAGTGATTTTGGACTCCCGTGTAATCAATCGTTGTATACGACATCATGTCTATAGGAGACATCGTGTTTAGACATTATGTTGACAAGAAACATTGTCCGCAGAGGACATCATGTCTGCCAAAGACACATATGATGTGCTAAACCACATTTTACATTATCTTACAATTAGTTATTTTTTTAGTGGATTAGGCCTACTGGGGAAACCACTTAAAAAAAAACGCATTCTCAATAGTACCTCATGGGTAATGTGGAAAGCTATTGTTTAGATTTTAATTTCAAATTTTAATTTTTTAATTATATATTTTGGAAATATATTATTATAATATATGTATATTATATTGTATGTATATATTACATACAATAATATTAAATTTTTATATAATTATTTATATTGTATGTATATATTACATACATTAATATTAAATTTTTATATAATTATTTATAAAAATAATAATTATTTCTAGGTTCTAGGCCCTAGGCTATTTCTTTTACAAGGGACGCTCTACGCTCCTGAGCCACAACATTTGACGTGCGGCCGGCAGCTCGGCTGTAGGCCCGCGAGCGGAGTGAGGGGCTCGAGGGGAGACAGTAGGCGTCGCCTCGGAAATCGGCTCGAAAAGTGCCACTAATTCCGAGCACTGTTATAGGTCACTGCTTACTTTTTTCGGCAGTCCACTGCCGAAATTTTGTACACCAATGCCGGCTGTGAATTTCCCCTCGAATAATTCTGACAAAAGATGTAGATTTTCTCAGTGATTTCTGAACTGTTCAATTCATATAAAAATTTTGAAAAAAATTTTCGCCAGACTTATCGTAGTCCAGATGCACTATTAAAATTAAAGATGAAGATGTCGAAAATAATGAGGTGCCAAATATATCTTAAGTCATTTCTCAAGTTTCTTAAGTCATTTTTCAGAATTTTTATGTAAATTTCAGAATCCTTCAAAATTTCTATATAATTTTGTAACTTTAGAAAATTTCTTAGATATGACGTATGACATATATAGATTTGGAATACTTTTCGATTTAGTTCAAAGACTGCGAAGATTTAGGAAAGAAAAATTTCAACTAATATCGTTTGGAATATATTCATTACCGACGACACTTTTGTTGTTCACATAATTACGAAACACTATCGAAGGGTCAAACGAAAGCTTCTCGAGGAGGCTTATGTGAAGGAGACAACGCCGACGTTTAATTAAGCCATCGTTCCTGCGGGTGAACGGTTAACTAAGCGCCTCCCCATATACGAAGAACTCGTATGGGCCAGAAGACCGCGCGTTGGGATTAAACGGATATTCACACACGCGAGACCACACATCGCGCTCTCCGCGATCCTTATCGGATTCTTGCATCAGCCGAACGGAGAAGGAATTCTCTCACTATAGCAGCGCGACTTTAATCGTATAGAGATGTAGCCGGTGGCGCGGTGGCGTACATTGCGGCATAACTTAATGACACTTAGCGTTAATTGCTCGCTAAATCGAAATGCCAAACGATTATTGCTCCACCGCGGCCAAATTGCATGATCGTATACGCGAGCGAGAGCGCCAACGAGAGGATCCAGTTATTAACATTTGTATTGAGATTGGATAAGTAACCGGCGCGCGTGCAATAAACTGCATACTAACGCACGATGGAAATTATCTCTCGCACACGGACGCGAGATTTCACGGCGCGACGCTCCTAAAGAAACGTTAAGTTAAAGCCTCGCGTTTGCCCGGCGCCCGGGCCATGAGAAAACGTCAATTAGCGCGTCCGCGGATTCTCCTCCTGCCCCTTGCGATAATCGAAACGGTCGTCGTGGCCGAGCGCGAGAAACGCATTCGCGAAAGTCGAAATTGACCGGTCGTTTCTCGGCTTCCTTGAGAGAGTAACGAGATAATCCCGGATATATTTTGGCGGACGCACACTTTCGTAATCCCCTTCGCTCCAGTCCCGGGCAATCATCGTTCGCCTTGGCAATTTTTAACTAATGACAGTCCGACACTTCGCCACTGCCCGCCCCGATCATTATCAATCCTGCGAATAAAGATTTACCGCCGTGGCTGTCCGCGCCGCGTAAAAGCCGCATGAGCTACGACACTTGGATGGCAAACTCGTTCTACATTTACGAGTATTGCATCACACGTATACGGAAGATTCGTGATTATCGATCGCCGGACGAAAATACGTGCCGTTCCATTATAAGTCACCGCGTGACGGTAAAATTGAGCGAGGACGACGTTTTTATGGCTTCTTTACGTTCTCCGCTTCTCTATCTCTTTCGTTTGAGTAAATGTAATTTATGTACATTTTAATTCTTCCTTACTTGAATTGCGAATTTGCCAGATTGCACTTCACAGATTTGCATCAATTAGTAATAATTATTAATAAGATTCTTAATCGTTGAAATATATCTAGTAAATTTTCGGGAAAGGCTAATATCGTATAACTACTAGAGATGCATCACATGTACGTATCATGTGCAATTAATTACGAGTGTATTAATTACCCTGATACCGTTCTGATAGTGCCAATTACACTAATGACATCTAATTTCAAAAGTTACTTAAAACTTGCTCAAAGTAGCGATAAAGTAACTCTTTCCTTCCCTTATATTCCTAGCATTAATCTTCGCCGTTACGGTGTATCTCAACGGAGGACGAAGTATCGTCCCTCCCACGTGGAAGCAATGGAAAATAATTTGTGATGCAATTAGAGTCCCATAACGCATTGGCGATGACGCTACATACCGGGCCGACGGGCCCACCGGGGGCCCGACTAGTTCTCCGCTTCGTATCTCATGCCTCCTGGAATGCACTCGAGGTCCCGCGATATGCCTGCATCTACGATATATCCCGGGTATACCGATAACGTTCGAGGAACCCCGAGAAGACCGGTATCGTGAGGACGCGGTTTATCGGCCGACGATGTTTATGTCTCCGCGCGCGCGCGCCACGTGGGTCGCACAGTGCTCGCTTCGGATCCTATTCTCTCTTCCTGTCGCGAGTCACCGCCCCGAAAAATCGATGACGATCGATCTCTCGCCACGTGTACACGTGCAAATCATCATCGGCGATTGACGATACGAGTGTGTATTCGTGTCATCTCGAAGTACGTGTTTAGGCGCTCGTAAGATTCTTGGAAGAGAACGTGCCGGAAGGACATGTCACGCGATGAAATTGCGTCAGCAGAGAATTTCGATTGAAATTTCGAAGAGATAAATTTCAGGGAATTTGGTTTGCGTTACGTATTTCAGGCTCAATTTTATTATATAATTTAAGCTGTACTGAAAAAAAGTGTTTGCTAATAGTTAACAAGTATCGAGTGAAATGCCAATCTTAGTACAAATGTTAATAACTGGATCCTCTCGTTAGCGCTCGCATATGCGATCGTGCAATTTGACCGTGGTGGAGCAATAAATTTGGCATTTCGATTTAGCGAGCGATTAACGCTAAGTGTCATTTTAAATATCTGATTAATATAATCAAAAAGAATTTCACTTTCTTAAATATTTAGTTAATATAAATTTAGTTATTGCTTATTATCAAAATCTTTTTTCAGTGTATCTTTACACGGAAAGAACGATTTTGATAAAGTACCTAAAAATTCAACTAGATAGAGATCTGAAGGTAATTTTACACCATCCAAATAATTATGTGAGATACTCAAACCGATTGCGCGCTAGAGTGTCAAAATTTGTTGCAGCATTGCTCGTCATCCAATAAAATTATTTTCAGATCTGTATCTAGCTAAATTTTTATGTACTTGAGTAAAAACCGTTTTGTGTGTGTGTGTGTGTGAAAGGACACGTGTGAAAAAGGAGCTTTCTCTTATAATTTATAGATGCGTTTATCGCGCGAGATTACTAATCCCTGCAACGAAAGGCGAGTAAACATTTAATTAAAACTCCAGCATTTTAATGTCAAGTCTCAATAGCGTAATCGGCGCGCGTTATTTATCACCAGCGTCGAGAGCGCGGCTGCGAGATTTACAGGGTACACCGAGAGATCTAGGCAAAGGTGTTATTATATTTAAAAGGCACGTTAGAAATACGAGGTTACAAAATCGTAAAACGCGCGTTCGCAAATATCAAATAACAAGAGCGATATTTACGCGAAACGTGGTGAACGCCGGGTCGTAAAGGCATGCGTATACAGAGCGCGGAAAATCGCGCGCGACGTCGGCAAACTGCGACCCCGATAAAAAAATCCGCGAACCTTCTACCGTGCACTTGCGCGGACTGGAGGCGGCCGCGACGGTTATACGCGTGCAAGCATAATCCAGCGGGCATTCTCTCTGCCGCCATTGGCCACGAGATTTTTCATCGCGGGCACCGCGGGTGCAGCGATTGGAGGAACGCATGGTAATAATTTATGGGCCTCCTCAAGTGCCCGAGTGCGGTGTTTCCCGCTCGCAGAAACTGCGCCGTTACATTGTGCCCCCGCAAAGGCGTCCGCCGTTCCTGTGTTCCGATGTCCATCTCCATCATAAATAATGAGATATTGTATCGTACAATTAATAAGGCATCACAGTTGAATATCAATCGCGACGAATGATGAAAGACTCTCTTTCGAAATGCGTTAGAAAAAAAAATCCTGTCCTACTTGGTCTTAATCGCACTCGCGTATGCAAGACTCCGCAATAAAGCGCGGGCGGCATCGGTGTACGAGACACGTCTTAACAAACAGAATGGTTGAGAATATATCACTAAATGCACCCGCTGGGATGACTGATCAGCACAGTCGTTTGGGTTTAGCGAACCCACGGATCCGAGCTCGACACATTGCGGACACTCACATCCATAGGTATACGTGACTTTCGAAAGCGATAGTGCGATGAATAGCTGACAATGAGATAAAATAGATACTAATAATCTAATTGAAAAAGAAGAGAAAAAAGAAGTCTAGATACATAAATATGTATTAAATTATTTTATTACATAAAAAATGCTAAGAAAAAAAACTTGAAATTCCACACTAAATTCTACCAAGTGCCTCCGCATAATTCTGCATTTTAAAAGTTATCTATTTTATTGAAAAAAGAAAGACGTGTTGTAAAAGACACGTTCTACATCTAATTGATTCATCACGGAACAGAACTCTTCCGCGACTTTACTACGCCATTCATTCAGATTAGTACGTCCGAAGAAGAGCACGCGCTTTGGCACACGTCGTGTTTTTGACTTTTATGCGCTCGTAACGACCCGCGAATCGCATTCCAACAAGATTTTATCGCCCGTTCGACTAAAGAATATAGTACGCTTGATGTTTCGAAACGAAGTTGAAGTAGGCCAAATTCGACGGACACTTCGCTTCCAATCTCTGTCTCAGAAAAAAATCTTGAAGTACTTAACAAAAAAAATTTAACAATTATCTTCGGTAATTCGCGATTAGTCGTGAACAAAATACCTGTCACTCCCGTTGAGAGGGAAATCGGTGCTAATGACTCTTCGGACGACCATTCGATAATTATGCTTCCGTGCTTCCGGATAATTTAAATGGTCGGATAGCGGCAACGCCAAATTAAACTCGAGCTACTGAAATAGCAACACGCTGAAACGGCCGGTTCGCCTTTACTGGCAATCATTAACGGCAGTTTACACGATAAACTCGCGGCAGGACCCGCAGCAGGCTCGTATTTATTCAGCCGTCAATGCAACGCTCGTATCATTAGCATAGTCTTTGTACGTTTATAAGGACCGGAGGCACTCCCGGCTTATTGCAAAGTGCCAAAGGTGGTTTCAACACCGTCGTTCCGCCATTTATCGAACGTTTCGCGAGAGTCACTTGACCCTCGCCCGCGTCCACTCGACTTTTGCTGATTCCGTTGCATTTCGCTGCGCCGCTGTGGTTTGCGATCCTCCACGCACTTTACACGACATTTTTGCATTATAATTACGTTTGATGTTTACCTGCATCCGCTAACTATATCTCGCATACAAATTCCTTACATTTTCTCATCGCTAATTGGTCGAACGCCGTTACCGGCAAGTGTCACTTTATCATTCTCAAAGCGATCATGGCACAACGATTTGACTCTCTAACTACAGGCAATTTGTCTGTCAGATTTCGATCGTTCGACGAAGGGAAAAGAGTACAACGGAGTGTCCACAATAGCGTTTAATACCGCATACATATCGGCGCGCGCGAGACACATGGCGCGAGTCGAACGAGCGCGATGTGATTTTTTTCCCCGTAGAAAGGCAAACATCGTGGAGCGCATGACAAACGGCAACTATCGAGTGCCTGTTAGAGATAGGTAAGGAGCAATGAAAGGTCCTCCAGCGTGCCGCCGGCATAATGAACAGCTAACGGCGAAGTGGCTCGCACGGAAGGGCACCATGGACTGTTTAGACAGCGAATGCTTCGCCATGTGTTATGATTGACGTGTATAAATATTTAGTTAGTCGCCTTGCCGTTTCGTGCCTTGCGTACGTATGTACTCACATACGTGCGTGCGTGCGTGCGTGCGTGTGGCGCGCACGACGCGTAATCGTGCGTACGGTTACGCGCGTGTACACTCGCGTGAGACCACAGGACTCTTCTTTCCTCCTACTCCTTGACGCGGCAAATTAATGACGATCCGCTCGTTATACGCGCCACGTGAGATTTCACAGATGGCCAGCCGAGTGTCAGCCGACAGATTGGAGCGGAATCGGTCTGAGGCATCATAAATTTTTTTTTTCCCTATGTATACTCCTCGTGTGTCTGTCGCAAAGTCGTCATTAAAGTGAGAATCCGACAGACGTGACGATAGTTTCCGTAAAACGAGTGCCTACCAGTGTCTCCCATTGCGAGACACCTGTCCTCGACGTGGCAGCGCGACGTCGCGGCTGTTTGGTACGTCGGGACGAGTAGAATGTTGATTGGGAAAACGAGGAAAAAGCTACGCTTTTTTTTTTATCCGTTTCTCGCAGGGACGTGGATCGGCGCGAAACCGATTTAACGAACGTCGGCTCCGTTCGCGGTTAACGTCCTTCTTCTCCCCTTGGTGTTTTCTTCTTCAACACCGCGATCGTGTATCAAGTTTAAACCGCACGAAAAAAGGAACTATTGGAGGGCGATGCCCCGACGGCGAAATACACCCACGACGACTCACTAAATCATTCGCGCGAAAGCACGGAGAGCGAACCACGCGGCTCTTTTAGAGACCCAACCCCTTTTATATTATATCCCTAACTACGATTCGTAATATGTTATTTCCAAATTATTTTAAATTACAGACTACGACGAACCTGCGATAGTAGGAGAAGGCGTCCATTCGACGATATCTCTTTGCGCGCGTGGGCACCTGTAGCATCGCGCCGAATTAGCGAGCAGCTTGTACAAATTCTATATACGTATATGGACTTTGTATAAGAAAAGACAAAAATTTGTATTTTGTTTGCATATATATGTAAACGTCGTAGTAAATTTGTTTCTTTTATCGTTATGCTACTCTATCAAAGATTCGATGTGAACAATCAAAATAGAGACAATATGATTTTTTTATTAACGAACGATCAGAACACTGAATCAAAACTGTATCTAAATGCAACAAAAGTATTTGCTGTACTAATGAAAGATTTATTCAAATTGATCCAACGATGAAATTTATTATCATCATGATTAAAAGAATAATTTGAGTTATTAAACTATTCATTGTTACATTGTTACATTGTAAAATTCATTGTTACATTATACGTACTTTTTTTAGTTGTACTTTTTATTCGTTGTATTAACAAATTTTGTTATTAAACTTTTTCCTTAATACATACAATAAATTCGATTATTGGGCTAATGTGCAAACTTTAAATGAAATAATGCGTTAATACGTTGAATTGCTTATTTTTTAATCACTTATATAAAATTTTATAGTTCACATTAGATGAATGATTTATTGATTCTATGAACATGTTCATTAGAAAAATAAACTTTTTTATTGGTCCAATTAAATGTTACGTTAAGTTATGATACATTTAAGTACGTTATATTAATAAACAATGATTTGTTACATTAATAAATCTAATTGCGGCTAATGAAAAATATTCTACGTAATATTTACAATATTAAGTAAAAGTTCACTGTATCAATGAATTTCAAATCAATGAACGTCATTTGTTAATATTACGAGCAATATTTTTTTCAATGAAAAACCATTTCGATAAATTTTATAATTTACATCAAAGATATTTAATTAGCGTAAAAATAGATCCAAAAGTTTACGAGTTGCTCTAATGTACTAACCGATGCATTGGCATTTGCGTGAAAGCCAGGTGCGGTGCAAAGTTACACATTATTTCCGGTGCCAGTCGTCGATTTTAGATCTTTCTGTATATGTTATCGATAAAGCATGGAATTTTGCTGCTATCGTCAGAATCGTTAACGGCATAAATAATTCAATAGAGAAAACTGATCAATGGCTTTGAAATCGACACCAGTGCTAATCGCGGTCAGTATGCGATCTCATTGAAAATCAAACCGTACATACAGGCACGTATCGATCGAACAAACCAAGAACTGTTTCCATACGCAGTCATTCTCTGGTTGTTCGCAACAACTGCCATCGATAACTTCGGGTAACTTCGCGCTCGAAACGACGCTACTAAAAATTATATTTCCGTGTTGGTACTTTGCTTAAGATCTCGTGCACCTTAAGGTCGAAAAATCGATAACTCAGGACTTTCCTTTTGCTTCTGAGCTTTCTTATTTTTGTTATTTCTTGGGGGCAGTAATAAGCGACGCGTTTTTGCGGGAATTTAACTGTGCTCTTAAAGCTACGCTGTCTCGCGCCCGAGACGTAGTCGACGACGCGCCGACAGCGACATAATATTTATGATGATCCGAGGCAATCGGGAAATACATTGCAGATCTCGCTCTCCGAAAAATCCCCGACGGTATCTTCATCGGATAACGGCAGCATTCGACATTCGTACAAATCGGCGGGACTCGTCGTCGATGCATCGTCGTCACATCGCCGGGATGCGCGCGGCATATATAGGCCTCATCCCCGTTTAACGTCGCGTTAAGAGGATTATTTATTGAAGGCATCGGCGCCGATGCGGACCGATTAGCATAGTAATGCCGCGGTGAGAAGCTGGCCCCGGCTGCTGCGTGCCGGTTTACGCGCGTGTGCGTGCGTTACTAATCTACCATTATTAAATTATCGGTGTAGCAGCCGCGCGGTGCACCAATGATTATCATTTATCAATATCACGGGCGTAGTAACGCCGCGAGATCGCCGCCGGTCTCATGTACCTGTACGTCGTCAGCACGTAATGTTATGTAGATAACACCGGTATGCATGACGTCGACCGGTGATAGGGATGTTATTGCTCCTTCCTCTCGTTGCAGGATCGCTAGCCGATCCTAAACGCGGTCCGCGCGCTGTCCTGCGAACGCTGTATAATCGCGATATCGATCGTTGGACGTAATCGAACGGAGATTCTATAACGCAATTTATTATTTAAATTTCTAAACAAAATACGGCTTTTAAATTGGATCGTTTCATCGGTATTATTAATATCGATAAAGTACATTTATTCAGTTATAAAGCATATTCATTTAGTAACATCTCTTCTCGGCTAAAAGTTTTCGTAATGATGGATTAATGAATAATAAATGTTTTTCTAAATTATCTCACCCCTGATAAATTGCAGTCCCGCTTCGAATATTGCCAAAGAGATTCCCGCGCGAATTAACACTTTAAGGGGATTGGAAAGGTCAGACTACCAGAAACCGAGATATTATTGCAAAACGATGACCTTGTAAGAGAAACGGTGAATATTTTTGTAGGCTATATATTTACATAAGTATTTTTGAGCAAATTTTTTTACTTTTTTATATGTTATATAAATATCTCCCAAAACTTTATTTTCGTACATTTATTCATTTTGTCACAAAAAATTGTTAAAGATTTTTGGTCTTCTAGTCCCCTTAAACAAAATGATAATTTTATCGAAAATTAACTGTAGGAAAACGCGACGAAGAGGCCCGAAAAAAAATGGAAGAGAGACGTGGAACACGCGATCTGCGTCGTAATCCTAAAAGTTTATCGACGTACATATTTGTGACGGTTGAGAGAGGAAAACGCAAGACATCCACAGCTCTATTGGCGGTGTGTACACCGCTATCTCAATAATATGCTAATACACACGCGGCGGGCGGTACTTTACGATTGGTACGTAGTCCCTGGACATCGTAATTATTGTTTCGCTGCTCACTCATCCGTTACAATGCAACATCAGGGACGTGCACGCTCGTCGATTGTTGCATCAATCGTACGGAGGCTCGTGCACGACTGTAATTATAAGTGACCTTATGCACTCCGCACGCAACAGACGCACGATGAAGGGTTTTATTAAGAGATATTTATGGTAAGGCTACTGTTGGTACTCTTAAGTATCGAACAGATTTTGATCGAATCTTTCCGAAAGATATTTGATGAGAAAATTGTATAACTTCAAATTGATACGACAAAAATGTTCAACTATATCCTTGTTTTCTAAGGTAAATGTCCCTGCGCTCAAACGCTTACACTCATTATTATTAATCTTAAATGTATTTTTTTCGCTTTACAAGTTTTTATTATTTTCGAAATAATTAAAAAATTTTTCATATTTTTGAATATTAATAATGAACATTTTATATTTCGATTAGTTATTAAATCATTGCAAATTTTTACAAAAATTTAAAAATCTTCCTCTGTATCTGTTGAATTAGTAGGACATTTATCTTAAATTTTTCCTAAATTACACGTTATCTTTCTTGTATATATAATTTACTGAACATATCACATGTTATATATTGAGAGAGCTTCGAAGTCAAATATACCAGGTTTGGTAAGTGATAATTCTCCAAACGTTTAATCTTACAATTGGGACTTACCGCGACGAGGGTGCTGAGAGCTTCAATTCGCATAGTAGCTGGCCAGGCCAGCAAGGAGGCCGTAGGTTGCGAGCTGGTGGCTCGACCCGTTCGTATCGATTCTTCGGTTACCGATTCCTCGGCTGCCGGCGTTACTCGGTGGCCCCAAATATATCGGGCCGACGACGGCTCTCTCCCGGCTCCACGCCGATTTCTCGTGATGATCCGCCGTGCCGATCCGGCGGTGACATGGCTACCGCGCCGCCGATCTGTCGACAGAAATTGATAAATATATTACTTCCCTCTTACGCCGCTAATCACGACGAGATAATCATCGTCAAATCGTCGCTCCGAATCATTGTCAATACCTGCGATCGATTTGCATTTCACGGTTACGTCGCATGTACACTATCATTCACTATTATTAACTTCGGTAATCGATTCGAGATAGATTTCCTTGGCAATATCCTTGATATCTAGATAATGTTAGATATCTAGAGACTGATCCAGTTCAATTACCTTTTTGTCTAATCGAGAAGATTATTATTCGATAATATTATGAACTAGTTCCTAATGTTTTTTCCTTTCAATTTCATTTTTTTATACTGCATATAACATTAAATGCGAAAACATCTTAATCCTGAGTACGAATGTGCGATATCAATTTACAAAATTACATGAATTTTTTTTATTTACGATCTATTACACATCCTTTCACACGTTAAAATCTCCGGCAAGTTCTGAAGCAAGCTCATCCACCTCCAATTTATTAGAAATATTTATGTAATCAATTTTACACACTCAAAATTTTCACATGTTGCGACTGAAACTCCAAAACGACTTGACTCTTCGGTAAATCCTTGGCCGCGAAGATCTCAAGCTAATTGCGCAAATGGCACGACGAGCCGCGTGAATCGAGAGGACGACGCGTTCGTCGCGACGTGTCACAAGCGACTGGACCCGATATTCGAGATTTGCCGATAAAGTTAACGAGGCTGAACGCCGGCGTTTCGTACAAGCGTGCAAGGTGCGTGTGTCGACATTTCGTCACTCGATCGCA
Organism: Solenopsis invicta; assembly: GCF_016802725.1. Taxonomy (NCBI): domain Eukaryota; kingdom Metazoa; phylum Arthropoda; class Insecta; order Hymenoptera; family Formicidae; genus Solenopsis; species Solenopsis invicta. Next base: position 8,978,253 of record NC_052665.1, read on the forward strand.
ATCATGTTGCGAATCGATATCTTATCTCTATGCTCACTCATCTCTGACAGTTCCGACGATTACGTCGTTCAGCAACGTTACTGACCTACCGAACAGGAATATACTCCCTCGCGAGAGGCGCGACAACTTTTTCTTCTTTCTTTTTGTCTTTTACATTACTATTACTACTACTACTAATCTGTTACGTCATTTCTTATCTTATTTATTTATACTATACGCCAGACTTTGACTATCGCACCATCGTTCAATACACGATAAACTGTGAAGTGAGTGATAATCCTGCTTGTTGTCTAAATCTCGATAATTCCGCAGTCGTATAAATTTTGATTGATAAAAGATGAGAAGTACGAGCGCCATGCATAACAGTATGGCGGTATCGACATCGACATTCTCCTGGCATCATTCGTTATGTGAGTTAATGACTCTCGAGAAATCATCGATTGGTCCCCGTCTGGAAGTCGCGACGCCTCTCACACGGTGGAAACACGCCTTCTCACCGTGCCGTAATGGACGGGACTTCACGCGTGCGCGCGTTCGCCGTTCCGAGCGAACGAAACGGAACTACTTTGATAGCCGAGATGCGAAAGGGAAGTCGTCACCACCGATTGTGAGCCCTCGCGACTTCCATTGAATCCTTTAAGAAATCAGGCAAGGCGATCAGAAACGAGATTTATCGTCACTTGCACATTTCCTCACTCGTCGCAAATTAATTTCCCAGATAGCAGAATGCTGATAGCAAATTCGATTATATCTGTACATTCTTATCCATTTTGTCCTCTAAAGCTTAATTTTTGCCATTAAAATTTATCAGTCATAATATAATAACAGAAATGCAGCAGGAATAGGGTGCCTTATCATCATAATGTCGCCTACTGATACATTTCTAACGATATTAGAGATACGGATTGTGCTTGACTGTTAGATGTCTAATATACCGTGAACACACATTTGCAATACATACTCTTGACAGGTTTGACTATCTAAGTCCAAGCGGAATGCCGAGATCGAGCTAGTCGTCGAGAGCCTGTCTCTGAGACGTCGAAAGATAATAGACACAAGAAAAGACGATGTTTCCAATGTTTGATTAGTTGCGTGAGGTTAAATTAGCTAAACGCACTCCGTACATATAAAGCGTGAAAAATGCTGAGCGAAACAGAATTGTCAAATATGTCGAGTGAAATGTAATTCCAATGATCTCTTTTCTCGCAATAAGTCTAAGGAGGAGAAAAACTAATTACCTATCGCTCAAAATTAAATTTTAATGACTATGTAAGTTTATCAATTTTCATTCCGTTTATTATTAGAAGCAAAATTTAAGCTGCATAACTAAACGCGTTTATTAAAGGCAATTATGAAGCGATTCAATGACGTGAATGTTCCATGGCGAGAGGTAATCGGCCCAGGTGTCCCCGTCGTCATGAATCATTAGCGTCCTCCTTCCGCTGATCATCAAAACAGTGGTATCCATTCGATTCGATTGCTTCCAATGGGCGGAGTTCAGGGATCGATGAAAGCGACCGGCACGGCATGGTGCGTAATCGTAAGCGGATTAGGGATATAATTTCGGATTATTGCGCCGACACAGCACGGAGATGTAATACATATGGTATAGGTATCATTGCAAATGAATCACCGCGCGAGGAATTCGTTTGATAAGATGACCGGACACCGGTTGGTGAAACGTGTCACCGTTCCTTATCATGGTGTTTCCTCGGGAAGAATGGCGGGGGGCGGAGAGACGCAATAAAGGAGAGACGTAACTCGTTTCGTCACTGAAGGCACTATCGCGGGCTATCGACGGCGAATACGCAGAATTCGGATCGGCGTGCATTCCATCGCGATTCGCGCATCATTCTCGTGCGTGTATAATGCCTGCGCGTACTTACCGGAACGTGGCGGCACACGCTCGGCCGATTAACGATAATCGAACGGACTTTAGCGCGCCGTTATCACGCGCTACCGCTCAAGGAACGTATCCCGCTCGTAGATTTACGGCCGATTGCTGTCGCGAGCTATCGACGGCCACGACCGTTCCAGCCGTAATTTTATGTGCAAATTAAAATAAATTTTCGAAGCCGCAAGGATAAAAATAATAATGATAATATTATACAAAAGCATTAATCCTCTGTTTACAGCTATTTTTTAACACCTTCTGCTTATACGACTGAGTCATTTGTATTAAAATTAATTTTATTATTTTCATAAGTATAAAAAAAATCAGCGACTCTTTTACATATATTTTATAAATATTTCTAGAAAGTATTTGTATGGCTATTGATTTAAAAAAAAATTGTATATAAATGTTATGACTAATTATAGCCAACAACATCAAAGAAATGCACGATTTCATAACCAAGAATAGAAACAAAATAAATAAAAATGACTTAAGGAAAAATATTTTCATATTAAAGTTGACAAGTTTCAAACTACAAAAAAACAGAAATAGTGTCGACTGTTCAAAAAGTTGAATTATTCAATAATTTGAAAACAATATTTTTTAATATAAGAATGAATATAAATTAAAAATATATTGCATTTACATATTAAACAATGCGTCCTATTATTAAAATAATGTTACCAAAGTATTTGGTAGCATTTATTAATGTTTAAAAGTAATTTAAAAGTAATTAAAAGAAACATTTTGGAATGTTGTTTATAATTTAATGCAAATATGATAGCGACGTTCCTCACATTCTAGTTCAAAATTATCACTTAAAGTTCAATTTTTTTTCAATATTTCATGAAATCTTTTCAATATAAACGAAAATTAATTGAAAATAAAGAAAAAATAAAAAGATAAAAATTTTGAAATGTAAAAAGGTACTTATTTCATACATTGTAGAGTCACACGTAGTCCCAAGGTAGTTTTCCGAAACGTCCTGGTGAAAAGTCGTACTCGAACTGAAACCTAAGGTCGAGATTTCAAGCTGGTTGATGGGCTACAGGAGAAAAAGATCGGAGAATTTTTTTGTCCTACAGTCAATTAGCAGATTTGAAAAGCCAAGTGTTGTACGACACATGAAACATCAGACTAACAATACCAGGCCTATTCTTTAGATTTCAAATCTTTTTTGAGAAAGGATAGAAAGCGAAGTATTTATCCCAATATTCGTAGTATTTCAAAGAAAAGAAATGCGGTAGGTCACTCGCCGATACGTATAAATAGAAAGTTGAAAAACTTGGAGTAAGTGTACAATTATGTACAGATTTATTTACAAGTATAAAGATTGTACAATAAATGCTGAACATTACAAATTTTATAGTGTACAATCTTTATTAAGACTCTAATTAAAAAAATACAATGAAAATGATATGAGGAATTATATAAATGTATAATTGCATTGTTGATAGCTTCAATAACAAAATCATAAAGCCGATAATCGACAGTAACAATGTTAAATAAATATCAGATATCAGATTTGAAGTTGCAGTTAAAATGTCATAACAACATCGGCATTAAAGATTTATACAAGCCCACGAGAGAAGTATGATCCTCTAAATCCTCAATAAATCGTCCAAACAAATCTTATTACCAGTCCTATGATATTACAGCACGATAACCGTATTGTCGTGACAGTATGTTCGACTATGTCAAACGGGATTTCTACCAGGAAGCAGCCGCGGATCTAACCCTGAAGATCAATGTCGCGTGGTAGTGGACGGTGGTCGTTGGGAAGTGAATTTTTAGAAAGCGTGACCAATCCCCTGGAACCTATACCTAACGTCACGTTGTCCACCCACGTGAAAGCAAAATACCGACTTTCTCTTACCCTCCGTCTTCGCCCTGTCTTTCATTTAGTTCGTTCCTTCGAGCACACGTACGATCAAGGTCCATCAAATGAATCCCGTCGAGCAGGATGCGCAATCTCCATCGATCGACGTATTAATGATCCCGATGCCGCAAGATAAACAGTCAATCGGCTTGCTCTCGAAGACACGAACACGACGAAGGTTTGCGGTTTAATTACGGCATCGTTTACGAGTAATGAACGAGACGCATAATTCTCGCGCGGTGACTTGCAATCCTGGTAATTTGGCCTGCATGAGTATTCTCAATGGTTTATTGCTGATTATCGCGAGATTATCCCGGTCGGAATCGCCGTTAAGCATTAATATCCCGCCGTGCGGAACAAATCATGATTATTGTATTCCTGTCCGATAGTTAAACGCGAGTAAACCCATATAACAGCTGCAATTTTTCTTTTCGTTCGATCATGACATGATATAAATGATAGGGTGAGGTACGTAGTGACGTAAGAATCGCGATACGATTTTGTAAGATGACGCTACACAGTTGTACAGGACTTTAATCGACACGATAAGCGCTGCAACAATTAGGATTTTTGTACTGTCGCAAGAATTTCGCCCGCGTGACGTGTGATCGGGAAATTTGTATCGCGAAATCACCGCGTAACGCATCGATAAGTACGAAGTACATAGAAGCCCATTGGCATTTAGCAGAGGCGGAGTCGCCGCCGCCGCCGCCGCCGCCGTCAGAGTTTGCATTGAGTCACTTATCGGCAGCGGCGCCTAGCTACATCGCGATAAAAACATCGTGCAGAATGCGTTAAGCCTAGTTAGCTGGCGCCTTCTATCTTGCGAGCTGTCATTAGTTTATTACCGTTAACTTTCGCGGTAATTACTGCATACGTCAAGCCCTTGGGGCGAGGAGAATGCCGATCGTGAGCGCGAGTAGTCGAACAGATTAGCAATCGAGAGAGAGAGAGAGAGATTGGCTTTTGAAAAAGTTGTCCATGTAATTATTCATACAGTCGATATTTTATAATCTCTGACTGATAGGGAATTAAATTTCGTGAGACTCTTAACAAAAGTTCAACATTCAGTGCGATAAGCTGTTTCCGCTTACACACTTCGCGTCGCACGTCGCGATATATTCTCTTTACGAGCCCCTCTTGACGTTACCATTCCTTCCGCCCACGCGACGAATCCGCCTTAACGAATCCGTGATCTTTAATTTACACCGACAGTTCGCGTTCTTGGGATAAATAATGAAACTCCGACGTGCAACGTGCAACCGCACTCGTTAAAGTCAGGCGGCGTTCGCGTGAACTCCGCGCCGGCTTTTTCCGCGTGGGAAAACGTCATCGTGCATCCTTAACTTTCTTGCTGCCAACACAATTTGCGATCTCTATCCTTAGTTTCAGAAATGAGATCGATTTATCTGCGTTCTTTTTCCTTGCTGTAGCTTTTTTTACGATACTCATTACAACTTCGTTAATTATTTTAAAATACGATATACGACAACACCGTAATAGAAATAGCACAGGCCATATATTCATTAAAACAGGTATAAATTATCGACATGTCTCGTTACGCCTGTAACATTCGCTCGTTGATGTATCTCATCGAAATAAAATCTATGAACATGCGAACGGTGAATATTGTTTAATATATTCCAGTTTGTGACTTTAGCAAATTGCCCAGATCGACATCTGGTCGACGCACAGGCACCCCGGGCGCTATTCACTCTCGGAAAAATCTTTGGGAAAACTTGGTGAATGCAGCTAGCCGACTTGTCTAATAGACGTAATATGTATAGACATATATGATTAGTTATGAAAATAAGATCAATTTACGCTGCGATTCATATTTCTATGCCGACGATAAATTATTGCGATATTCCGCATAGTTTTATTATCATATTCGCTATTGCTGTTGATTACACATAGGAATATATTAAAGCGAAATTAAATGTGAATTATAAATAAGATCTATGTAGGTACAATTCATTACGCAAGAAAATAGCGGAGGATATTCGATGAAGGATTATCCGATATTCTATCGACAGCACACAGAAAAATAATTAGTATCAAATCAAAAAGAATATAAAATCTTCTCGAAAAAATTTGATAATACTAAACAGAATAATTTGCTTGCATAAAGAAACAAAATTACATAAAACAAGTTTTCCTGAAAAATAGGAAAATATATCTGAAAAAAAAATAGAAGAAAATAAATGTATCCGTAATCACAGTCGTTAATCGAGTCTATCATGATACAGATTCGTCCCAGTTCAGATGTCAGAGGTCAAGTGTCCAATGTGTATTTAAGCGATCGTATAGGAAACAGTAGATGGTAGGCAGCAGTTTGACAATTACCGGGTGTAAACGCCCACAGGGAGAATTGTAAAGCGAGACTAACGCGGGCAGCACTAATCGACAAATCCGTGTAAGCGCCTATCACTCGTGACTTACACACTCGAGAGACACGAGCGTGTCTCTTGAGAATAATTTCTCCGTGGAGCTGTCGTATAATTAATAAATGCACTCAGGAGACTGTCGCATAAATCCGTGTTGATCTTGTATAATTGCGGTTTCATGATGTTAACGAGAAGCTAAATCGTCGACCTTTCAACTATCACATCGTTAAATTTGGGTGACATAACTGTTGTGTAATGACGATAGCTGGTCAATAAACGAATTTACATCTCAGTCCGGCGATAAATAATTGGCAAATGATACAAATAAATCTTGCTTAAAAGTCGAAGTTCATTTTCACCGGATATTCACAAATAGACCGACTCGCCTTCAGAACCGGCTCTATGATATTAAACGCGAGGGATCTTCGAATATTCCGCGGCCGAGGGATTTGCCGAGAGGTTTTATTCAGAACGAACGAAGCGCTCATTCATGATATCATTTGTGAATGGCCCTCAGAAAACTCGCCTCGACTCTGAGGTATATCACTGGGTGAATCGAGCCCGGCGAGAAGACTGGTTCCTCGGACCCGTCGCCAATTAAAGTGACACCGACAAAGCCGATGCTCCGTATTTATTATGTATTAAGCAATTGTGAATTTTTTTTACGAAAACCTGAAATTCGCGTTTCCCCGACGATGCGGTAACCTTGATCGCGAAACGATGGATGTACGCACCTCTGATTTAAGACTCCCCCTTTCGGTATTAATTTCAAAGACGTTAAGATGTTTCAGCGACGAATAATGTTCAAACGTACTAGAGCAACATCTATGCAATGCGATGCAAACATTTGGCACCTTTGTGACAATATAATGCTATTTGTCATTTGCATCCGTTGATTTTGTCGAACCGGTGTCCTTGCGTGTGAATCAGTCGCTCGCGATTCGTTCACCCGATACATCAGCGAGCGCGGCGACGATTCGAACCTGGAACTTGGATGCGTGTCGTGCAAAAGAGGCGCCTACGTACACTGTCGCATACACAGGCGAGTACTCGTTGCCACACTAATGTCTTACTCCCACGAGTGTGACACGGTGAATAAGCAAATGGATTGCCTTCATTATCACGATATATGCGGCGCCGCCTGCGGCGGCTGAAATCTGGTTAGGGATCGACGAATAAAATCCAGTCAGTGCAAACGCGTGTGACAATAATGATCATTGGAACAATGAAGCGGTGCACCGTAAATTGCCATCGAGTCATATTACTAATAATAGCGCGTTATGTACGTCATAATGTCGCGATTCGGTGATTGATATCGCCTCTTTTACCAGTATATTTCCAGCGATTTGGTCATCCTTGTGAAATTCGTATTTTTCCAACGATATCGATACGGCATTTAGATAGGACGATATTCACCGCCGGTTTACGGTGAAGAATCACGTTAGAGCCGCGAGATAAGCTTACGTATGCGTACGGCGGCGGACGAGTTTATCGCCGTTCCACCAATGAGCAGGCGGCAGAACCAGAAGCAGATTGAGTCGCCAGTCAGACGCATCTAAACTGCATGAATTTATTGCACTTTTATTGCGAGATTCGCAATGAGCGCGCGTCGCCGCCGCCGTCGCCGTCACCGCCGCCACCGCGGATTCTCGTCCGGCATCCTTCGCAGACCGAGACCACAAAGATCGAAGAACGTGCGACAAAACAGAGAAGACTTTATCGTAAAGGTGTTTTTTTTTTTTTTTTACTTCACGGTCACGTTTCGCGCTAACTCTTGGCGTGTAGTCGCCATCTTCGATCGGCAGACAGCATCCGCGTTTTAAGACACTCTTAGCTTCCCTCTTAGATAAATCAATTTTAGAGGCTACGATCCGTTACGCGTCGGCTACGTCTGAAATATACATTTTAGAGCACGTTCTTAAAAGCGTTCTAAGGTCGTAAATAAAGAGGCGCGAGCATCCCGATATAATTGCATATCGTCTTGCGCAATACACATATCCTTCCCTAACGTGTTCTCACGCATTCTCGCTTTCTTGTCCTTTACAATCAACTTTATAACCCAACATGAATGCAAATCACGTTGCACAATAAAATATATTTAACACTTATATAGTTTTAGAAATAAATCGAGATACTTCACGCGGATAGAAAATCGTAAAGTCACGCGGATAAAAGACTGCAGTGTAAACTGAATTAGAAGATTCAGTGTGCATAATATTCAGGTTGGAATGATACCATAACGTTAATTTCTTTTCGCAATAAACAGTCATATCGAACAATCAATCTCTTCATTTTTTTTTATTATGGTGATTTATTTGTGCGTCTATAAAGCCGAGAGCACTCGACACGCATTAGGTCCGATGTTTTAACCGCGACACCCCGTCGTGAGACAAGAGTTAGAGAATGTCTCTTTCTCTCTTTCTCCTTGATTTAGCGCCGGCTGCGTAAATCTTGGAACCACGAACCGCGAACGAGAACGGTCTCGCAGGCGACCGCAGTGACATATTTACAATTTTTAAACGTTTCTTTTTTCGGCGTTTCGCGCGAACGCTACGAGTCTGGGCTTAATAACGCGTGACGCGCGAAATCAGCTTTTCTCTCGCTTTTGGGAGATCGATCATTTCCCGCGCAATACCGAGTAATCGCTCATGTTTTATTAATTCGATTTGATTGAATAAATGCCATAATGGTACGATCGGAAATACTTAATCGAACATCGACGAATGTCGGCGATAGCTTTTTCGCGATTATTAAATAAATCTTTAATTTCGACTATGGAATAATTTAATTGCAGTATATTAACTAAAATAATTTTATTTTATTTTAAAAATTCAATTCCAAGCATGAGAGAATTCAAATTGCAATTATAATTATCAATTTTATAATAAAGACAATGTAGTGTAGAACAAATGAGTACAATAAATATTTGATAAACACGCTGCAATCGTCTTCATTCGCGCGTTCACTATTAATTCTATTTTATTCTTTCCGCTATCTTTCGCCTTTATAGCTTTTTTTTTAGCGTGGCCACGTTCTCACTGGCCGAGTTTCTATGCCATTAACTTCGAGTCTAGATTTAATAGCAGATTTTATGTCGCGATATGCCTCAGAGAAGACACATGAAGAAAAGCGAATCCATTGATTGTGAAATTTTATACCATGAAATTATCGCGAATCAATGACAAGAGCTAAACTTTTAACACTCCATTTTACTTTATTTTGTTAAAAAAATGTTTTACAACAACCTGACAGTCGAAGAGAAAGATGGACGTTCTGCAGAAAGATACAAATTTCCTTAATTTCATGTTAATCATTAAATCATTCCAATCGTTAAAGATTTCTTGAGTCCCATAATTTTTATCCGATCCGCAAGAAAGAAAAAAAAGAAAGAAAGAGAGAGTAACAACATTGTACGGATATACATAGCTACACTCTATGTACACATACCTAATTATGTTAACCGCCGAAATCACCGGAAGAGCGCAATAGTAAAAGCTACCAGACGCGCCATAAACACTAGAACTCACGGGTTGTTTGGAATACCGGAGCGGTGTCGTAAAAATCGCGCTAGTATCAGCACGTAAACGTCACGGCTCCTTGCGTCATCTCGGAGTGGACACTGCTTTCGCTCAAAAACTGTTTACAATAAAGTGGCAATCTACGACACGCCAATGATATTTTTATAATCTTGTATGTCAAGCACTAATGTTGTTCCCGACTTTATAGAATATTACATAACGCTTAAATTGACATTAAACTCGCTTGTATTCTTAAATGCGTCGAGTATGGTGGACACCCACAGAAGTTGGGGAAAGACCTCATTTGCATCACTATAGAGTCGCATCGATGTCAACGTCTCGGTAAACTTCAAAGGCAAACAGAGGCCATTTCGGTCGTATCTCGAGGCATCGTCTTATTTTTCTTGTGTTTTTTTTTCTTTTATTACTGTCCAGTTCTCGCATCGCCTTGCCTTTTCTGTAGTCGGTTCTCACGGCGTTGTTATCGATACACCGCGTACGTCACGCTGTGCGATCGATTTTATAATGAAATTCGATTTGAGGGGCAATCAATATTGACCGCGTAGCGTCATAACGGCTATTTGAAATTGTAATTTCATTAATAAGACGATTGTTTCGCGTTATTATCACGATCGTCCGATTTTTTTGCGAATTGCTGACGTTTCCTCGTCACGCTGTGGCGCGGCTGGCATCGTAATCTACTTTGTTCGCCGTGAATACCGTGATACATATCGAAATGTAAAGAAGGGAACGTGACTAATGTTTATGCAAATTTCATCCGGCGTACTGTAGGCGCAACGGCAAACTAGCCTCCCATTATCGCGTCGAATATCGCGAGGGAAACATAATCGAGCGTGATCTCGGTGTCAACGAAGTGACAGCCGTCGCGGCGGACCCGAAGGAAGACAAATCGCGCGCGCGCGCGAGGAGATGAGAGAAAGAGATGAGGGATGGAAAAGGATATAAAGCAGAATGATGAATCCTCGCGCGGCCTACGACGGACAGCATTTTACATGTTTATCTCGCGAGAATGATCCACGCGTGCGCGCGAGACAACTCGACAAAATCAATAAATTATGATCTATAATACAGTCATTCGTCGAAAAGCTAAGGCTGTGTTGGCAGCTAGCTTTATCATTTATTTGCTATCGCTCGTCTTTTATGACCTGCGCCGCTTTAAGAGCGAAAAGTACATTTACACCAAGTTCATTAACGTATTTAACCGCGTGTTCCTACTAATTCGGCTAATTTTCGGAGATCCGATACTATCGTATTCGAATATCTGTAAAGGAGACGAGGCTTTTGGTATTTTAATGAGAGTAGGAAACCATTTACCTCCGATTTACAAGCTGGCTCAAACACACTCTCAACCGGACTATGTAAATCCGACTGTAATCGAGTTACTTAAGGTGTACACTTGTGCAATAAATAATGTAAATATTCTCTGAGCAACTTTTTGCGAGGAGTCGTAAAAGCAAGAGCAAGGTGCAAGCGCAGCCTTTTAATTGGTCGCTTTTACGAGCAAAATAATAATCCGCCATAATAATTAATTCATTCAGAGCTCGGTGACCCGACGAGTGTAAATCAACACTCTAATTGGCCCGTAGGAAAAAAAACAGAGACGCGAGCACACAGATATTAATATTTCTTAGCGCTTTTGCGTGTTTCTCCGAGAAGGAAACACATTATTTAAATTAAAATCATGTCGAATGTCAATTCGTGTGATTCAGCTCGTTAGCGCGGCAGATCGTAATGTCTCGTGAACGCGACTCGGCCACACGCAGTGGGCATAATTAGATGGATGTTTTGTACATTGTTTGCTTGAACATCGGCCGAATATTATAATAGATGCGCGTTCATGCATAATTAACGAAGAACGCCTCGGCGTGCAAACTTATCGCGCGGCTCGATTCGCGGCGAGCGATAGTCGGCGAGTTCGGCTCTCTTCAGGAAAGGATTTTTAATTTAGGATGCAAATTGCGACCGGCCAACCGACCGACCGACCGACCGACCGACCGCAATCACTGCCACAGAAACGACTTGCGGGAGAAGCAATTAAATTACAATTTCATGGCCTAACGCCCCGTAAAGCGACACGCGGTACGACTTTCGGAGACGCCGTTTTATCATTTTTCGCTGTGCGTGGCCCGCTTTTCGGACTTCTTGCATCATTACTCGGCGCTCTTAATCCCATTACGAATAAGTAATGGGGCCGTCGGACGAGCGTAAAAATGTTGTGTCAGATCCCATCTCGCTCGCTGTCGTTCGATAATTTACCGTGCGTCGTGCGCGAGCACGAGGTCGCGCTCCTTTTACACCTAATTCGACCCGCGCCTAATCGTGGCTTCCGAGAGAGCGTCTCGGGACACAATCTTCCTCTTTCACTCTCCTCTTCGGGGAGCAAACGAGATAGGATGGTGTTCAGATGGTTGCGTTGCATTTTTAGTCCACACCCGTAGAAGAGATTGCTGGATTCAATGCTATTAGATACTCTTCTATGTATCGTAAAGTAGGATTGATATAGAGATAATCATAATTATCATTGGGAAGAGAATATTATATTCTTTGGAAATGTGTTTAATATTAACACTTCGAATAAACTACATACATATGAAAGTTATGTGAATAAGATTATATTTTTCAACAAATAATATGTCGTTAATTCAGGACTCTCAAAATTTAAATAAATTTAAAAAATTTGAAATAAAGCTAATGAGAGTCAGCGCGGGTATAAATGTGCGATCATAAAAATTGATGTTATAATAAATATTTATTCATCCTAAATTACAAAAGTGGACGAACGTTTCGATTCACTTTGCGTATTAATACGCTGAAGATGACTTTAAAGTGAGTCGAAACGTTCGTTCGCTTTTGTAATTTAGGATGAATAAATATTTATTATAATGTTAATTTTTGTGATTGCCTATTTATATCCGCGCTGACTCTCATTAGTCTTATTTCCAATTTTTTAAATTTGATTATATTTTTATTTAGTAATATATTTTTATAGTATTTACTCTATTTGCTATTAAAAATTAAACTATTTTTACAACGTTACGAAAAATCTCAATTTTTTTGTTCAAGTACTTTAAGTATTCAAGATGATCTATACAAAGTTTTGTCGTGATTGTCTGTTTAGCTATTTTGTAAATAAATAAATTTTGTTTATTTTACCAAACTGATCTCTGCAATGAAACTCAAAATAAATCATCTTGAATAGTTAAAATACTTAAAAAAAGAAATTTAAATTTTGTTATTTTATTATTAATTATATTTTTTATAATTAGCGGACCCGTCTACTTTTAATAATAAGTCAATCTTATTTAATACGATGAAGGAGAATAGGAATTATAGACCTTATCTTAATATTGCTTTATTTTTATATTGCACAAGGTTGCAATAAGATTGAGTACGTCGAGAATATTTTTAGCCTTGATATTATTATAGAAATCCTTTTTGAGACGGCAGAAATAACCGGAGGGCGGCGTCGATGACGATTTCGTGCGTCGATAACAATCAGAAATCGATACCAGAACGATTGTACGTACGTATATCATGTTGACCCCGTAATTACGGCGGCGCCATCAGTTTTATGAATGAGATTAAAGTGCGCACGCGTTGTCGGCAACGTGTTGTCCTCCCGTGTATCATTGTACGCGTACAAGGTGTAATTACCGACTTTACAATATATCCATGTAAGCGTAATTGTCGGCCATTAAAGATTGTCAGATTGGACCTCATTTTTCTTTCGCGGACTGCAAACCCGCCGTTCGTCGTTTCGATCGCGTGTTTTTTCTCACCTCAAGTACAATCTCATGATAAGTCGCCTGTGTGGCATTTCAGCTGGTCTTGGTATAACATTTCGCGTACGTTTTCTTAGTATGGTTATGTAATCCTCGACGAGACTACGTTAGTCACTGTGAGATTAGTCACTGTGAGATTAGAAATTAAACGAAGAGAGACGGGATAAAAGGCAAAACCTTACTCGGGAAGAACGGTTTTGCTGAAGTATCATGGAAAGAAAAATGACGTATTAACAGCATTAGCTAATAGCCAGTCTAGTTGAAAATAATCTTTTTGATTCAATAACAGTATTAATGAAACAAATAATATTTTATTAGAACAAGAGCAAAACGTATTTGTTTCATTAATATTATTATTGAATTAACAAGATTATTTTCAGTTAGGTGACCAATACTGTTAATACATTTTTTTTATGCAAAAATTTAGCTACAGATTTGGAAATAATAATGTAAAACTCTCAAGCATGATAATAATGCCGTAGTAAAAAATGTCAACATTCTAGCAATTAGTTGGTGCGTCCCACATAATTATGTTAACGGTCTAACAAAATTGTTTTGATCTGTATTCTAAATTTATAATTAACTCAGTGAAATCGTTCTGTAAGGTTCCAGGATCTCGTGTCAAAAATCGATAACACTTTCGACTTATTGGTTCGAAAAAAGCGCAAGATTGGGTAAGTAACTTACGAGTCGAGGTGATTCATGCCGAGAGACATTCCTCATTGAGCAGACTCATGCCAAGGGTACGACTCGATCCTCACGGCGGCGGCGGCGGTCGTGGTCAACGACGTCGTGAGTAACAGCCGTTAGGTGTTTCGCGAGATGATTAAACCGGCACCATCGGCCGCCCTCTCATTATCCCTACCTGCCCGTTCCCGAGAGATGCGTCTCTCACCTCCGCCTCCTCTTCTCTTCGCCATCCGCCTCCTTCCCCTCCCCCTTGTGCATAAATGCATAAACCAGGGTGAAAACACGAGGATGCTGTAACGGCGTAATGTCATTACGCAGTAAAGAGACTGCAAATTTGTGAGGGGACGCGCCGATGGCATACCAACCGGTCGCCGGAATGTATAAAAGCTCCCGTTTACGGATTTACCGTAAAGACCGTAATTTCTTTTCTCAGCAGAGAAAAGAGACGGCGCAGGGTGCGTCGAGAAAGAAGCGTAAGATCCCGCGTTTCATTTATCATTGTAAACCTGCGTCGCGGCGATTTACCAATTAAGAAGACTTTACGTGTCCAATTATTATGTATTCTCGCTTATAATTTGTGCGACTCTACGGTTATACGGAACTTACGGAAATGTAACTCGTTTTATTGCAGGGCTGCAATAATTTGACTAAAAAATATGACTGGTAATTTATGACATCTCGCTCAGATGAAATATGACGAGTCCGAAGCAGGACGGTGAAGAGTTAATACCAGTCGCGTGAGTTATAAGCCAGCTGGGCGTTTCAATTCGCAAAATACTTGTAACAGGAGGTACCGAGAGTCAATGAATATTATCAAGCGATTATAAGTCGATCTACGCACGTACGCTACGTACACCGGTCGTAATCTAAATGGTCAGATAAAATTTTAGCAGTAAATTCTCTCAGTCTGTACGTCGCGCCGCCGCGCCGCCGCGCCGCATACGTACGATGGGAGTAATTGAATCTCGACTATAAATGACTCGGGATGTTTCGTTCTTAATAGAGGCGACTAATTAACGTAAATCTTCAATCGGAATCGATTAAAATCTGCCTCTATGTCTCTACTCGAGAAGGAATCGTTTTGCACATGTAATCCGCCGTGTTTGCATTATTTCAATATCACCGAGTTGTCACGTGACTGGAGAAACTTAATTTCTTATCTGAGCAATATTATTATGCGAAAGGATAATTGAAATTTATTCGCGTGTATTTAGTTATTTTCTCCGCTATTTTCTCCTTTTCTTTTAGAAATAATATAAACTGTGATTATTATTGGGCGATGAAAAATCATAGAAACCGCTAGGAATCCTTCCGAGATACTCGAGCGAAAGTGCAACTAAAACGGCACGAAGTGTGAAGGATCAAGACGGACAGAGAGGCTTCTTTGATATACGATCTGCGCTTTTATGCACTCTCGAGTGTGTCATTCTGACAGTCGCATTAGCGCGAAGTCGAGATGCCATCGCTACCGGCATCAGCCGGCCACCGCGATTCACCGCGACAAAGTTAGTCAAAGCTGCTCGCGCGCGGAGTCAGCTACCGGTTGACAAATCGGCGGTCAGTCGACCTGACAGCTAACACCCATTCGGCCGTTTTACAGTGATTAATCGCGTCGGTACATCAGGACCCTCTACGAGCCCGTGTGCATTAGCGGCCGGCAGCATACTTGTTATTTCTACGTCGTGCCGGTCCAATTGATTTCATGCGTTTTTATCGCGGCGATTTATTATTTCTTGGGCGCGTAATGGGACGTCCCGTGAAAATGAGCCTCGCCGCGATTTCACCTGAAAGTTATTTACATTTTTGTACCGACATTTTTTTTTCTTTAATCAACGGGGAAGTAAAAAAAAGTTACTCGCGCGCCAAAGCTGAATCTTAGGGAGGAAAAGGTGGAAATAAATTTTAAGTAAATATAAGGACGATGAATAAAGATTTGAGTGTAGAATCGATGTAGCGAAAAATTACGTCAAGTGTAAATAATCACTTAACGAAGGAATGATAATGCGCGACGTGGCATACATCCTTCGCTTTTCCTTCAATTATTATAATGCCTATGTTCCGACGTTACTTTTCATAGAAGACCTTTAGATCGGCAGACAAAGCCGGTTAAAAAATTCGCGGGGTCACGCGCGACACGAGACATAGTAGGAACTTTAATTCTATGTGTGCACACACCGCGATTTCGCAAAGATCGGTATCTTAGCGATCTTATCGCGTTGGCTATCGTTGAGTTTTTACCATATTATTAAAAGGTACGTCGCGTCCGTGGTCGCGCATTATGTGAGAAATCGTTTATGCTATACGATATTAACTCGCCACCGTATTATTTATTACTATTTGCAATTATCGTAAGTGAAACGCCATACACGTGAACCTGTTTTATGGTATCAAAACGAGAATTCTTTACTGAGTAATTGCGTACGGGGGACGCGAGCGATATAATTAAAAGAAATATTAATTATAGTCGTTACACATATGCGCGTGCTCCTCTCGCGGAATGTAAAGTGATGCTTCGTAGTAACACGCCGCAGTAACACATCGCAGTAACACTGAAGAAATACATCACGCACGAAATGTACATCGTACTGGCTCAATTTGTCAGAAGAAGAGCATACTCGGGTACGTGTCATCGCGTAATTTTTTTTTCTTTTTAATCGGCTCGTGTACGAGACCTTATGCAACGTCGTGAAACCTCGCGCTCCCTTCAAGCTCGCGATAATCTGACAAGTGATTAATTTTATCGTGCCTTTTTATTTTGCCGGGCCGC
The DNA here is from genome assembly GCF_016802725.1 of Solenopsis invicta. NCBI lineage: Eukaryota > Metazoa > Arthropoda > Insecta > Hymenoptera > Formicidae > Solenopsis > Solenopsis invicta. Next base: position 8,995,191 of record NC_052665.1, read on the forward strand.
CGATCGCTTCTTGCTTTACATCGCAATAGATGTAACGCAACGCAGATTAAATCGGCGAGAAGGCAGAAATTCCAGTAAATATACCTCGGCAATCCAGTTTCATCGCGCTCTGAGGCTTAATCGAGGGATTAGAGCGGCCACAGTGATGATAAATGCCGAGAGTGGGTTTCAATGTAAAGGGGCCGCTCCTTCTAAATGTTTCTCACTTCGTTTATTCTCATTCACCTTCTCGCCACCTCGGCTAATGGATTAATGCGGCTTCCCTCGTTGCTTGAGTTGCGCCTGAAAATTTTAATCAATAACGCGATTCCACAATAAAAATACTTTCGTATAAATACGGCATATATTTATAAACTTATAATACTAGATGATTTCCAAGACAACCATGCCTGATACTAAATGTGCGACGATAATGCAGATTACGATATTTTAATGTGGATTATATTTCACGTATGTTACTAAATTATATGCTCTACAATTCAAATAATAAACTGGACTTCAAACTCGTGCATTCTTCGAGAACAGTTGGATTGCATTGCATTCAGAATTTCGGCGCATTTTCTCCCGACGATAAAAAATTCGGCAACAGGATTTATCTTATCGATCGACTTCGTATAAATAAATGTCAATACGGCAACTTATTCGTGGCGCAGAATCATTCTCTAGGTGCATGTCGCAGACAAGAACGGCCCACGAATTGACTCGCAGATCGTATCTAACTACGGCCTACCATCGCGGAGAAATGGTTGTGGGCGGGCACCCGGGGAACTCGTATTGGCGACACACAAATCGCACCTTGTTGGTAGCAGTTGTAACCGCGTTGCCACTAACGGACAATAATTCTCGTTCTCCCTGTCAATAGTGCATAACTCTGTTAGCACGTTTGGAAATTTCCAATGTCTCGTGGACCTCCCTTTTCAGATAGCAACGTTACGCTACGAATAGATCTTATTGGAAGAATTATACAATCCGTCTGTCTTTATCAATCTGCCTGTTTTATCTCGCGCAACAGTCGCCAGCAGAAACTCACGCGATTTCTCGCGTATAAACGCATTGGAATCTTGTCTTGGCGCAGGTTCCACGGTTGTAACGTGTCTAAACGTATGATTGAAGGCATTTAGCAACGCTCGTACATTTGCATCCGTTTTACGAGCGTGCTACAATAGTATGTCACGCACCACGAATACCGGAATATTACCATATCGTAAGTCGTCTATAAGCCCGGGATACAAACGAGTTGCTGCTTTATCAACTCCGGCGCGGCGCTCTGAGGGAGCGCATCGAATGGCGAATACGTTAATACAGGGCACGGCACGGGCCGTGAACCGGCTCTGATTGAATATGTCGCATGTCACCCGGTGCATTTGCATCCGCACCCGACGCCGATGATGCATCACTAGTGGTTTGTCTCTCGAACTAAATTAATGCGCGAGCAGTCAATGATAAGTATTGTTATTGTTAATGGTCGTGTTATTGCCCGGTGTGACAACGTGGACAATAAAGTCCGGAGGCGGCCCGGCGCCTTCAATCGACATGTTCACGTAGGGGTAACTTTTTTTTGTTTATTTTTTTTTTATTAACACAAATCTATTCGCTTGAGCAGGCGCGAAGAAATGCGAAGCAGATCCGTGACACGAATTTCACAGAAAAATCGAGACGAAATTGCCTATTAATGTCAGACATTCCGGGGATTAAGATTAAATCGAGTCTGCAAATAGTATTTCACTTTTAGACGGTAATTATGTGATATATAGCGCACGCAGAAATAATTCGACCAGAGTCCATGATCTTATCGTTCCTATTTCTTGCAATATCTGCGCTATATTTATAAATAGCATGTAGGTTGCGCGAATATTCTAATCCACGTAATATTCTAATCCACGGATTTAAATCAAAATTCATTTAGAAAAATATTATATATTTTGATATAAAAAATAAAATATGTACCATTCAAAAATAAATAATATAAAAAATATATATAACATCTAAAAATATATTTCAAGATGTAATTAATCATTACAAAAAATATTAAATAACTTTTTTTTAAATACAATTTTATTTTAGATCTAAATTCTTAATGGTATATACATTACTGTTTCACTTTAAAAAATCAGCCGTAAATAGATCGCCGATGCTAGACTCTTAGATTATCGTAACGTTTCAGATGATCGGTCGATTCTCGACATCTCGTAACGTTTGCGACAGTCGATGACAAGTCTCATCGTCCAAGGCGGATCATGCACGCTAAAAAAGCAGGGATTACTCGTCTCTTGAATGTCTCGTGTACGCGCCATTTCGAGACGTTGAGAGACGTCTGCGAGACGATAAAAGCGCGAGAGTGAGGTTGCGTGCTTTAATCCCTACGGTCCGCCGAAGGCGTCCGTGCTAAGAAAGGAAATGCTGGCGAGAGTCTGGGGGGACATTCAGTAATGCACGTCTGTTCTCGCTGGATGCTTCGTTTATGAGCAGTAAATAGAAATGCATCCGCGCGACGATCGTTCGTTCGTGGAAAGAAATTCTCGCCCATGGACTCCGTCAAATTGAGGTAAATATCGAGCGGGAATCGCTTGGGCTTAACTCCTCCTAAGGCCTCCCGATTATTTACCGTTCACATGTGCCTCAATATTTGACCACGCTGGCCCGCGACACGCCGTACACAAGAAGAAGAGTTACATTCCGTTCACACAGCCGTGCGCGTTAGCGGTCGCGGGGCGACGACGCGACGCGACGGAGCGGAGCGGAGCGGACCATCGACGAGGCTCCCATTCCGAGTGGGCTCCACTCCAACGGCAGGGAAGACTGAGCAACCCTTCTCTCGCGCGCTGAGACAAGATACAGAAACAAAAGATCGACCACCACCTAAGCAAACGTATCCCTTTGAGGGCACGGTCTCCTCTCGAATCTTTCTCCCTTTCTCCGCTTCTCACCGGTCTCGCGCAGCGCTATGCGCTGCGGTGGCTCTCGGTTCTCACAGTAATTATGTGGATTTTAGACAGCCGGAGCGAGAGAGAGCAAACAGTCCACCAGATAGGAAAGAAGCAGCAGCCTCCGCTGCGTGTTTGCTCTCGGGATCTCACAATTCCTCGTCGCGATGCACCGGCCGTATCTTGGATTAGCACGCGCTATGAGAGACCCGTGCCGAAAATGCCGACCGGAGCTTATCCGTTTTCAAAGCACACTTTCGAGTCCGTCCGCCGGGAAAACCTTTCGCTGACGCGGCGCTTTCGGAGCTCTCAAAACTGCCACCTCACGCTATCGTCTTTCGAAGAATTTGATACTTTTACCCTTTGCCCGAAAGCGATTACTGTTTGCGGCAAATTAGCGAGGGCCGTTCCTAGAAGTTTCTCATTGTTTACGAAGCGAAGAAATCCGAGCTAACGTGCACGAAGGAGCTTATATGGCACGTAATACGCGGTTGGCGGTTACCGCAATTTTTCTAAATAACTTCATTATAATTATAAAAACGAGGAGAAGAGCGAAAGAAATCGTTACGAGGAATTAATCATCGGGCAGTCCTCGTTTCCATGGGATAACTTTGTGAACGAAATGATGGAAATAATGATTACCGGACGAAACCGTTTATTAAAAGCCGGGGGAGGAACGCGGTCAGATAACATCGGGAGCGAGTCGAAAACTGGTGCGAAGGCGGATGTAGGGCACTTGATGAAACTGGCTACCTCAAATCCGGCATTAAGCGAACCATTTCGTGATACCGATGATTACGTAGCTGTTGCCGCGAACTCGGAGAGACTGGACCTCATTTGTGGCATTATATGGGGCCCGGTCGCCCCGAAGTTGGCACGATAAAAGCCGGAAAGATACAGTCCACCTTACAAAAACCGATTAAAGATTGTCGTACGCACGTTGAAAAAAAATGCAACGGTACATATAACACGCGACAGAATATATTGCGATCTGCTCGACGATCGTAGAAATCAAAGGGATTATATCTCGGAATCGTATATATTTTTTTTTACAACAGAAGGGCTAACGCGAGCCGAGGCCGTTTAATATGAAATTTTGATCTCGTCACCAGATTTTTCGCGATTCCATCAGAGAACTCAGGTGCTAGAAGAAGGTGTTCGAGTGTATACGTTGCGACTTAATTCCTCTCCTCGAATAAAAATGAGTATAAAGCGATTATGTCTCCCCCGTAATTATCTCGCGCAATTTCCAAAATGTGTAATTTAATAGTTTTGATATATATTCTTTTAACTTCGCCGAACTGACGGTCTCATAATTCTGATGGCGTGACTCACGAAAGAATAACACTGCGACGAGTGTCGGATGGCAACGGCTTTCTACGGCTGACAACGAGTCGCTGGAGAATGCTTTATCTCGTTAACGAACCACCGGATCTCGACCTGTAATTCGTCTAACGCCCAAGACACGTGTGTGTCACGACAACCGCACAAACTGCGGCCGGATCTGAATACGCGTTAAATGAGCGTTGCTTTACCGCGCTCACGAGCCGTTTCACGCCGTTAACGCATAAAATACACTACAGTGACTTATAAAATATCTTAAAATTATAAAATATTTTCAAATAAAATAGATGAAAAATTTAATAGACTAGAGACTCTTTCGTACAATAGTTTTCTCACTTGTGGTGAAGCAAATCCGAAGTGACAGAACGCCGTAAATTTTAATCTGACATTGTCGACCATACATTTCGTTTTCTGTTCTAAGATTATTTTGAATGATTTGTACGGTGTGTGACAAAAAGTCGAGGAAGCAGTTCATCTCGGGCAAAACAGCGGGCGCAACAACAACAACGATATGGAAACACAAAATGCACGAGGAAAAAACGAGTACGACGACCACACATATAAAACACTGACAGTTCTGACAGTCAACGAGATTGTGGGCGGCAAGGTCGTGGGTTTCTTCTGGCGATTCACCGGGAAACAAAAAAGACCGTATGCATCAGGGAGACCCTTTGGCTCCTCGTCCTTTGCTGCGCCGCAGGAGAAGCGTCCCTAATCGATCCCGAGTCACGTCACGGCTGCAACACATTTAGCACACTGGAACGCGACTGCACGCCTTGTCCGACATCGATTGTATTTCGTATCGTATAATTGATACAATTTTAGATAACACGTTCGACAATACAACTTGCAAAATTTTTTATGACTGCAAATTGCACAAGTAAACACGTCAAGATGGTTTATACATGTCGGTTTGCTCGGTTCTCCAGAGATTGATGTTACGACGGATTGCTTATGCGAATTATTACGATCTCTAGGATGCCAAAAGATGCATAGCAACGGTTTCGATCTGGCGCCTTCCGCGCGTCACGTCGTGCCAAGAGTTTTCCGGAATCGTAGAGAAAACTCGCTTTGATCAGGAAGATGTTTCGATTTTGAGCACGAACCGAAAACTGACTTTGACGTGGGAGAAAATTGTAGATATTAATACGAGCTAACATCTCTATATTGATCGAAGCAATCAAAACTTGTCCAGACTTAAGATGCAAAGATATGTGATATCATCAACTTATTAATAGTATAGATGGACGATAAAGAATTAATTAAGTCTACATTGCAAGAATTTATAAACGGTTAAAATTTAAAATAATGCTTTCGATGGCAATAATTTCTTCTCTCTATTTAAAACTACAACAGAAATCAAATTGAAAAAAAAAATGACCACCTGTGGTCGTTTCAATGAACCTCGTTAAGAATATTCATAGATGGAAGTTAGAAGAAGAACGAAAACTTAATTTATGAAAATGTATGTTAAGTATTATACCAACATCCACGTGGCTGTACTCACACGCGCGTTTGAAACAGCATACCGTGTTACAGGCCCACAAAAAAATTCCGACAATTTACCAACTTCCCGTCTTAGCTCTCTCGTCTAATTAAAAACACAAATTCCGCATTAAAACATACTGAGCGTGCGATTTTACGTCTATACATCTTACACACGACTCCAACAAAATAAACTAGAAATAAACATAGCTCTGTAAATTGTTAAAAATATTCACGCTTGATTAATGTTAATGACAACAAAAAAAAACCCGTTGTCAACGAAAATGTATCTCAGCTGTGAAAACAATATTTTATTACGACGAGAGCCCACGTGGGCTTTCCTCGGGTGAAAGTATAGCCAGATGACGCTCTACACGATCAACCCTTTACTATCCTAATCGCCAGTCCTTTCCTCGGTGAAATCGGCGACAAGAAACACCACGTGTTGCATCTTGGATCTCGAAACTGTAAAGCTTACGTGGATTACGAAACGGGGTGTTGCCGTGTATAAATCAGTCGACGCGGACGATGTGCACGGGAAAGAAAAAAGAAAAAACGTACGAATGCGGGATTTGTTTTATGACCCGAAATACACACGCTACGCATCTTCGTGAGTTTCCCAGTGTTTCGTGTTAAACAGAATAACACATGTAACTATAACAAGGGGAGGAGGAAGGGGGGGGGGGAAATCTTACCGTGGCGAATAAAATTATGTCATCGTTAAGATGCAGCGTAGAAATTTTATAATGACGCGAGAGACCCTTTGAGTCGTATTACACGCTCGATAAAATTTAATTTATGAGTTTGCATTGATTAAGGCTTCCGTTGTAAACAACAGCACACGGTATACTTTTACACTTTTTGTTGGACTCCCTTTTCGTTGCAAGACCCTAGAGGTAGATCAAATTACGAGGATTTAATTCGCTTAACCACTCAGAATCTGTGATTGAAATCCGAATAGACCTCTTAAAAAACGCACTCGTATATGTGACAAATACATATTCCTTTTTATTTATATACTTTTTAATTTTATTTAGTTTCATATGACTGAAGTCAAAACTCCTTGGCGCTTTAATTGTGCATTATTTTATTTGGTTGGTTCTTGTGTTTCATTCGAATCGAAAATCCTACGCAGATTGAAATTCTTCGTGTGCGATTTCTTGTCGCTTTTACTCGTCTGGAACACGTGTACACGTGGCGAACATGAGAGTGCTGACCCGTCGTGACAGGCTGCGCAGCGGGGGGCCCGTTACCTTACGTCTTAACCTCGGCTTTGAATCCTATCTGGTCGGGGTACCTAGGACGCATTCTAGACAGACGACGGCGATGGAGGCGGCGGATCATATGAGGTTGTGCATCATCGTGGTGAGGAATGTCGTCTCTTTGAGTCGCACCGCAGAACGATAAATCTGCTCGGCTCTACCGATTCGCATACGCGCGACAAATAAGTTGCGTGTCAGCTTGCAAAAAAAAGGGCAAAGTGCTTCGAGGGAAAAAATGACGAGCGGTAGTAACACACCTAGCACACGTTGAACAATGCACTCTATGAATTTAAATTGGAGAAGAATGTTCATAGCAGCGCTTATAATTTAACGATGAATATTAAATGATGAGGAAAAACAGCTCGACTGACTGGGAGTGCAATAAATTATGTCAGCTGACGACTAAAAACGGTTTATTATCGACTTGACGATGATTCGATTGGAGCGTCAGTTAACTATCACGAGATTGATAAATTGATTAGAGTTTTCTCGTCAAGTGCCGACTCCAACGCGGAGAGGCATTCTCCGGGACGATTTCGCAACAGTTTACCGTTTGCCCGCGTTTCCACGAAATTCTAAGTCTCCATTCTAAGCATTCCCAAGGTAGCGGCAATCGTCGATCGCCACGGATAACGAAAAAGTGGGTTAATGATGTTGTAGTGTACAGCGCGCGACACCGCCGCCAGTTGACGGGTCCAGCTTTCACGCTTGTCACGAGGTATGCGCCTTTATTGATCACCAGTCATCCGCACGGGCGCCATTCAGGGCGAATAAATCAACGGGTGGTCGGTAACGTTCGCGAGATCGGCGAGGTGCAGCAACGCACGCGCGATGTAACGAAATCGGCGTCCTGGCGCCGTGAAATGACAGGTATGTTCAATAGCGAGACACTTACGCACTTGATTAACGACATTCCACATGGAGGTGCAAATGAATACGGATAATTGATAAAAAAAAAAGCTCTGGAACTGGTACAAATAAATATCGCGTGATATTGTCGGTCTTGCCAAAACTCGTTGAATCGTGGAAATTTCCAAAGAAATCTGTCTCTCTTGAAGCACGTTGCTCCTTTCAGCAGTTGCGTGATGCGTCAAGTAAACGCTATTAATAAACAGCACGAGCGATTATGCAAATGACTACCGGCGAGCGGTAATCGATATCAAAACTGATAGACAAACACGTGGACTTCCGTAGGCGAGCGATGAAGCGCAATGTAGAGAAGTATCGTTGGGTAATGAGTATCGACGTAGTAGCGGATCTCTGGCGAACCGTATCTTCAAATTGCAGGATACGACGCGCGTTACAAAACGCGATCACACAGGTAATAACAGAGATACGGCGGATAAAATTTAAATTGAATGAATCGTGGGACGCATGAGAGGATTGGAATTGAAAACACGTGTACTGGTAATGCTACGAGATCGATATTTTTTCATTCATCTACGAAGATAACTTTCTAGATTGGCAATTCTCGACCGCTTGCGTAAATTTTTAATACTATCTTTGTTGCGCACATTTTTCTCGATAGGATTCAACTAGTGTGCGTTTAGCTGCGACAGGGTAATTAAAAAAAAAAGACACAAACCAGTTCTGCCACTGGTACTTCGACCGGAGGGTGCGGGGGAGAGGGAGCGATTACTATCGCCGTATAGCGTATATGACTTGATAATGGTTAGGAACGGCGAACGGGACAGATTTAAATCGGCGCGATCATTTCCGACAATGACAGTTCCTCGTAATCCGCCCCGTGGGCGACTCGGACAGACGAAGATGTCGGCCGGTAATTGCCGGCAGTAACATCGCCGTAACACGCGTGCCTGTCCCCGGGACAAACAGAGATAAAAGAGTGACGTAATGTCCACAGAGCGGTCCGACGTCGTTAAATCGCGCGACGATCAATGAGCTTCTCCTAACTCTACCTACCCGTCTATCGCGCTGCCTCTCGATCCTCATTCTCGCTCCCGGACAAGGGTACCGGTTCAAGAAGAAGACCGTTTCTAAGTGGAAGATTTTGCGTTACCACTATAATAAGTTCCCGCGGTTAAACGGTACATTTAATCAATGACGCTATTCCTTTTCTCTCTTTCTGGATTACGTCTTTCTCTCCTCTTTCTAGCTGTTAAGGGGAGAGATTTTTTTTATCCTATTAGAAGTGCCTCCTCGGTATTTCTTCGTTTATCTAATATTACTAGCCATTTACTATATTACTATCCATTTTAAAGGTATTTTCCATCTATTACCTTAATTTCTCTTTTACGAGAATAGTTAATGGTATGTTATCACTATGATCTATTTTAACCCTGTTATTTTTCACCACGTCTCGTCTTCGCACGTTGAATCACGAAACCCTCTGCGTTGATTTCATTTTACTTTTACGCATAAAAAATTTTATTACATTTAAATATAAAAAATGCTCCCATGTCTCTTACGTGTACTTTAACATCTCTAAGAGGTATTTGTATGGTTGTTTATTTTAAAAAGTTTTATATAAATATAACTAAAAGTTGTATATAAATATAATTATCGCAATGCTATATCAAAGGGAAAAAATTCGCTGGGTCGTGTCGAACTGCGATTAAGATATTTGAGTTCTCTACATCACGCTCTTCTGAAATTGGAGCACTATATATAAAGAAGTCAATTCAAATATATATATATGAATTGCTATAACTGAGTCAATTTGGCAAGGATAAAGTGAATTTTTTCTTGAGCACGCGCACACACACACACACACACACAAGTCGAAACATTATTGCACGCTGAAATGCGAGCAATACTTTCCAACTTTCTAGGAATTTCATCTCGAATATTGGCGCTTGAAGATGCCGCGCATATGTTAGAATATCCTTTCTCTCCAGACATAGTGCATAAAGTGCCCGGTGACTACCTGCGAGGAGCGGCGTTAAAAGAGTACGCGAGAGTGTGACCGTTTCGCGCGGTATTTCCGGCGCCATTAAACGGTCAATAGCCACTTGGCTGGCCGTGTGTTTGCTCGCCAAGTTAGCGAAATTCCTCAATACGAAAACCGCATCGACCTCATCCTGGCCGCGTCTCGATACTTAATGTTTCCATCCACTGGCTGACAAATCGTTCACATATTTCTTATCATCGCGTCGAACCGCATATGAGCCACACGTTCAATTTTGGTATCTTTTACGTAACGGCTGTGTTAACTGATCGCCTATAATATTTAATTTTTGCAAAAGTGTTTTGATTGTCGCGAAAAAAATTTCAAGGGGGAAAAAAATTACTTTCTTCTTCCTCTCGCATATTCGTACGTACTTAGTTCGTGCGTGCTCAAGTGCAGACGCGACTTAACGTTTCCTTTCAAATAGCGTGGCTTGCCGCTTATCCGCTTGCTGAGATTTTCTTCCTTGACAAGGATGTAGTCTGAGTGGATAATAAGGATTCGCCTGCCTCAGTGGCCGTATCGCTTAAACGTAGTCTGAGTAGTCCCCTTCTGCGATTGCAAAGCATTTAAGAGCATGAATGAGGCGATTACGAGTGCTTCGGTAAGACCTGCCGTGCGTGTAAAGTGCACGGCGGATATGTTAATTTGTTACCGCTGAAATGTAGACATTTGAAAAATCTCGCGTGTCTCGCGACGCCTCTCTCCGCGTTTTCCTTCGTCGCATGTATGTAACGAGTTTTACGACACGGTATTGTAACTTGTTAGTCAACTAAATGTGTGCTCGCACCTCAAGATAATTCTCCGAAAATGTCTCGAAGTGCAAGATACGGTAGAGAGGAGAGAGAAAAATATATGAACAAGGATTATGTGCTTGACGATGACGATCTTGGTCATTGAAAGAAAGTCGTCGGGCCGGGCGCGGCCGAGCGTTTCTACATTTCTACGAAACAACCTTGAAAGACGGTGACCGTGGCAGCGAAAACCTCACGGTAATTTACAAACGTAAATACATCTTACACAGATACCCGACCTCTAAAGTGCTCGTCAGAGTAAATCTGCATTTTCACTAGGTTCCGTCGGTACGCTCTCCGCGAGCGTGTACGAATACCACAAATTCCAACGTAAAATCTACGCGTCCACACGTACGTTGATATCTGGAGTAAGATACCGTGACGGAGAGCGATACTCCGTGAGTTACACGTATCGGGCGGGATCAGATATCGACATTAATATCCGGGCGACGGTCCTCGAGACGCCGACTACCTTCGGCGACTCCTTTCAACTGCCTTAGCGCGGCCATCACCCAGCTTATCACGGCGTCACAATAACATAAAGAGTTTATTGGCGCTCGACGCGGGGGCTCTTCGCGTGGCTTTGATTTTCCCCGGGAGTCAGAAGCGTAAGGAGGGCGGTGTCGTGTTTCCGACACGATGATCTTCTTCCAACTGGCCGAAGTAAATTCAATTTGTCAGATGCCAGCTGATGGTGAACGAACATGCGAGATGCCGCATTCCTTAATTCCCCGCTACTCCCCTACGCGCGTTTTGTCTGTCTCAACAAATTAAAACTACTTTTCTATCATCTCTTTCAGACGTAATTCAAATTTAGAACCTACACGGATCCCCCTGCAGTCCGTTAAAAAGATATTTCTAAAGATAAATATTTCTTAAAGCCAAGTATTCCTTAAAGATACTCCACGAGAGAAACTTGTCACGCGACCCGAGAAATCTCTTGGTTAAAATGATTGGCCGGCATCGAAAAATTGTTCGACGCACGATTTCTCGCGGAAGGGATCCAAATAATAAGAACGAGCCATATACGGGTCTCGATCGACGTTCTGGTGCTCGCGTAAACTACAAGGGTCGTTACTCGAAAAAAAGAAAGAGAAAACGGAGTATTCGTACTCTGGAGACGTCCGATTACGCTCGAGCTGCAACAAGTGACATCGGCAAGAGCGAGAAACGATCCTCACCGAAAACGTTATCTCCCGACATCATGTTCGCGCGGGCAGCCAAGCGTTATCGAAACGCGACGGCGGCGCGCCAACCGCCAAACGCGGCGACCGACGAGCGTAAACTTGGCGGCAAAATCGCCTCGACGCGTCGCCAATGGCGGGACGAGGGCTCATGTATCCGCGGCAATTCGCCTGTCGGATTACCGCTACGGAATCGCGTCTTAATTAATGCCACCGTCAGCCGACGCGACGATGCGTTAACACGGCCGTCGCGTCATTCCGCGCGTTCTTCAACTTTGTTGATACCCCTCGGCATTTCCTTCGCGACTCGCTCGCTGCGAGATATTGTGATCGCGTGCGTTTTCGTAATCCGCGTGTAATCTGACAACGAGACGGCATACCTATGCTTCAAATATGTGTAAGTACACACCGCGAACGTGTCAAATAACATGCCATATTTATCGCCTTTGCGAGATACGCGTTCTCAAATTTCCGCGGAAATTGCGAGCTTACGATTGGTCCTTGGTACGTCTTGCTCTCGCTCCGAAACTTTCCACTTTACTCATTCTCGTCCAATATTAACTTGAAACGCGCCGCGACTGCAGTATATAAATATCGCGAGACACAATTTATGAAGTTTCTTTTTGCGACCGGACCAGTAACGCGACGTACAGGTGCCAGACTCGGCCGGCAGGTAACGGGGCGGCACCGTGTGGTGCGTAAATACGCACGCACTTACGCCCAGTGATTTACGCATTATGCGGCACGACCGTTTACTCGGCTGACGGCGCCGTAGACAAAATATTAGGAATAAATAGATGCTAGAATAAATGGAAGCCATTGTTTCGAGGCGGAAAGACGAAGTTTGATAACGAGCGTGCCTGACGGGGGTCGTTGGAATTTTCCGCAACAAAACCGCAAAGCCAGAATTATTTTTAGGATTATATTCAGTTCAGCTATATAGTTTCTCGCCGTATGTGCTTATTACATTTTTATTTAGGATAAGTGTACCCTGTATGGCCTACTGGCTGTTTTTTAATAGTTATGTGATAAGTTGAACAAATAACGCAAGTACATCGTACAGGCTCGTACGTCAACGTGACTCGTATGCAACTATTGACTGCTCAGTTTGTGTATTTTGTTGTTGATAAGTGAAGTCAAAAGTAGAATTTTCTCATGATCTAATATTTCACAGAAAAGTTACTGCTTTCTATAACTATCAAGTGACGTTGTTAATCTCCGCAGTCCATATTATTGTAGCGGTGGGTCATATAGGGTACAGTTACCTTATTCCAAGAAAAATTCGATGAATTACGTTTAACATCGATTGTGTTCGCGTGTATCGCGAACTCTTCGAAATCGGTGACTCGCGCGATAACGAGCCTATCGGACACCGTTTCTTCTCAGAAGGAGGCCGAACGCATCTCGTCGTGACCTCATGAAGGTATAGCGACGCAACAGTCTCGCCGGACACCCGTCGAATAATACGCGCTATCTGGACACGGATATCGGGATTAACAGCGCGGAAAATTAATAACGCAGAAGGAACGCGGCTCGACTACGCGAGCTTTAATTTTGCGCGTCGCGGTGCTCGCAAAAGGGGACATTTGTCAATTCTCACATACCCGGTTGGGCACAGTCAGCTGTCGCGGCCGATGAGGAAGAAAGAAACGAGCAGATGGAACGTGCTTCGTAACATGTGGAAAATACGAAAAATACAGGGTATTTCGACAGAAATTCAGCGGGCACTCTAAAGTTGCGTTTCTTAAATAATTTCTCGCAGAATCGAAAGAAGAAGGAACTGAACAAGATGTTTGCGAATCGATTGAACGCGTCTCGCGTCACAATAGAATCACGTCTATGCTTGGAGCGAGTTACACGACAGTGCAATGATGATGGACGAACATTCGTATTCCCGTCGATTGGCGCCGATGAAAAAAAGAGTTTAATTGCTAGTACCTGTTCTCGCGCTCGGGCGGGACAAGCGTGCGTTTGCGTGAGAGAAAAAAAGAAACTAAGTGCGGTATATTATCTGTCGGTATTGCAAATTACGGCCTGCCGCGGGAATTCGAAAGCGATCCTGTTTGCAGCCGACTCTCCGTAGTGGAATATAATTATTATTCCGCGTGACACGCGCCACGATAGCTTTGTTATCGTGGCGCGCTCGCGCTCCTCGAGCTCCTTTAAAATCGTCGTGATTAGAGCGAGATAACAAATTAATTCTTTTTACCATCGATATCGCTGAATTTTAATCTTCTCGTCACGCATCATTTCTCACTTCCCGTAGGAAAAAGAGAGGGGGAGAGGGAGGGGGCGGGCTTAATATCGCAGGTCAATTAAAACGCGGTAGCAAATTACATGGTGCGGCTGTTCGCCGATCATGCTGCGATTTCAATTTCACTTAGACGCACGTTCAATAACCGATATCCGATTAATACGCAGTTAATACGCCGATGGCGTGCTCGATTAATCTTCTAGTGAATTTTAACGTTACGTCGGATGGCTGCCGAGCGAGCGGAACGCGTCACGGCGAAAAACGTCGTGTTTCATTAATTTTATTCCTCGCATATCCTCGTTAATAGCACCAAGATTTCGTAACAGGGTAATTGATACTTTCAATTATATTATTCCGGGCGGTAAGAGCGGTGGCAGGCCCCGATAAACATTGATGGTTAATTAATATTTAATTAATATGAGGATAAAAGTGAGCCACGCATTAAAGAGAAAGTGACGCTAAATTATGTATAAGAATATCAATTATGCACAGGTAGAAAGATAAAATAAAATGCTGACACATTTCTTTGTATACATATCTTTCTTGACATTAACCAAACGTAACTAGTCAAGAATTATTTTTGAAAAAGCGGTAACGTACAACTTTGTATTTATATTGAAAATAAATTGAAAGATTAATCATTCGATGCAAATTCGTGCTCTCTCGAATGGAATTATTACTGAGAATGATAGAAGTATAGCAATACACTGTTAAAGCATGGTACTTCATTCAGTGAAAGAAAGTGGATCAACGAACTGTTTCATTCAATGATATTATAGCTAAATGATGGAGTTAATCAAAACAGTTATAAATAACAAGCTTTAAAAAACATGTAATTATTTTGAATCTGAACATAAATTCTACAGATACGAGTGGTTCTGTCAAGAAAGAGTAACTACAGCTGAAGCTACAGAGCAACTGAAATATAGACTGCTTTAAAACTTGTATCCTGCTGTTTTTGCAATGAAATCTTGTTTCCATAATTAATAAGCTACAAGACGGGAAGAGCAAAGTGTGAAAAAAAATGAAACACTCACTAATTCCTAGCGAAGTTTCTGTAGTCCGCGAAATGTTCACTGAACCAGTTTAAGAGAGTGCACTCACAAAAAAAAAAGAAAAAATAACGCACTTTAGAAACCGAGACGCATCGATACGTGCAACGACCGTCTCGTCGTCAGAGTTATAAGGACCTTCGGAGGCCCACACAACAGGACTTTCTTTCAGAAGAGCCCGCGCTTTCTCGTGGGCTCGATAACCAATCGTGTCCTTGGCAAGGACCACTACTGGACGGATTCACACGCGAGATCACGCGTCGCGGGAACAACAGGCCGCGTTGTTCACGCGGCCACTAATCACGTCAAAACACGCGTTAAGCGATCACCCGGCCTAGGAACAGGCAGGAGAGGGAACCGACGGACGCCCGGTCGGACGGACGGACGGATGAAGGAACGAAACCGGACAGACGCAGCACACGCGGCGCGGAGAAACCATGTTGATGCCTGCCGGCTTCGGATCAGGTTGAGTGAGTTGTTCCGAGTTGTTCACCCTCCCCCTTACGCGGCTCCGTCTACGTGTCTACTCATGCAAGATAATGCCGACTACTCCGGATGTCCCCGCGACGACTCCCTTCTTCGACGCAACTTCGAAACTATGATTACGTGGGAGAAAAGTCATGGACCTCGTCTATCAAATCTTAATTTACAGCTCTGTAACGCTCGATTGTTTCATTTTATATTTTTAAAAGAATTTAATTTTTAGATATTTATATAATATTAACTGTTTTTCGCAACAAATTCTTTACAATATTTAGGAGAGGGTAATAGTCTTGTTAGCTTGTTAGCATCATTATTATTATTAAATTGATGATCAATTTAATATCTTAATATATTACTATTTTTATTCAAGACCAAAAATTTACTCGGCGCGCAGTTTGATATATTTAAAAAGATATATAAAAAAATATCAGCACGAAGATGCAGTTATAACCGGATAAGGCTCATCTTTAATCAATTGTATTTAATTATTTACCTTGACATTTGCAGCGACGGTACAAATAAGGATATATTTAATTGTACTTATATAATACCTTTTCGCTGTCTATTGCGCATTATGTGGTTTATTCTCGTGCGGTCAAGCGAAAGGTAAGCGAATTACAACCATCGGCAGGTAGAAAAAAAGCTGTTTATGTGCCTATTTATGTATCTCGGATTAGACTTAGGTCTCGAGCCTTTTTTGAGACGTTCGCTCGTAAGCGATCACTCTTGCGTGGGATAACATAACCGGCGTTTTAGTGGCGCTTTGAAGTCGGTAACAATTACTTTTCTCGGAAGAGTAAGACGAGAAAGTCACATAGGCACTGGAGAGTTGGCGACAGGATAGAGAAACACCATCTGGGAGCGAGACTTGGGTGATTCATCTGTGCAAAATAATAAATATTTTACCTTGTAAATAGGAATTAGGTCGCGAAAAATCGTAAATTATTGTGTGACATTTCTTACACAATATTTCTCTTCCACTTACTCAATAGTCATCACTTGATATTCTACCTTATGCTGCAGAATAGAAATTTGATAGTAACGGTCAAGTTCTCTGGTGAAATAATTTCAGTTAAATGTTTTAATTAATATAATCAAATATTTAGCAATATTTAATAATTACATTAAAGTAACCAAATATAATAATAATCAATCGATTATTAAACAATTACCAAACTTAAATATTATTACATATTTGTTGGTTATATTAACTAAATATTTAATTGAAACTATTTCACTAGAGCAACTATCATCTTAGTTTGATTATAAATTCTTTTTCTCAGTGTAGGGACTTACTGTAACTGGATCATATCTTCCAATATGTATTACGAAACGAATATTTACGATACTGTACTTGCGACTGTCTAGATTTTGATCTCGTCGGCAAGATATCACCTAGTTTTATGTATTATATATCGCACTGTGTAGAAAGTGACAACATATGGTAGATTTAGCCGCATGCATCTATCTTCCCCGAGTATGTCCTTTGCGCAATTGCTTTGCGCAATTGCGCGCGAAGATATTGCAGAAGGTTCGCTGCTGAATTCTAATTCGATCAATTTGTCGGCGCGACAGTTTTCTCGAAGCGCGGCGAAGCTCGTCCGATAATTCATCCGCGAAATATGTCGCCCGGTCTCTCGTTGACCGAGAGATTTATGAGCGCGTGACGAACGAGAAAACTCCACCACTGCTCCTCTGATACGCCCTGTGAATCGCCAACCGTGCGGAAATAAATGTCTCGTAAACCTGCTCGATGCCCGAGAAAGAGAGAAAGAACGAGAGACTTGGAGCTGCGAGCAGCCACCTTTTTTCCTCTATTTTAGCGAGAAGTCTTTTACTCTTGGCACGCTCGGAAACCGGGAAAACGCCGCAAAGAGAACCAGCTTTCCGCAGATTCTATCGGCGAGAGGACACGGTAGACAAGCAGCAGGTTCGTCGCGACGATCGACGCGACCTTGAAAGTGATACCCTCTCGTGTGATAAATATCAGATCACTCTTTTCAAGTTGACCGCGTTACAAAAAAAAAAAAAAAAAAAAATCTCGGGGGATTGGAATTTTTTAGTGTAACATGTCTCTCGTGTCTTTCGAGATACCGTCTCGGAAACATAACAATTTCGTCTGTAGCGCCAGAGATTGATGAGCGCGCGAAGCTAGAATATAATCTATTATAGCATAAGAGCGAATCCGCTCGAAATCGCTCGACACGTTTCACTTTCGTGTCATTTATCAGCGCGGATCGATCCCTCGGTCGTGTATCGTCCCTGTGAGCGTCACGCGACGTGACGTCCGATATCCTCGAGGACGCATTACTCGCGTTCCGGAGCATCCCGGTGGAGACCGTCAACCGCGCGACTCGATATCTCTCGAGGCGGTCGCCAGCAAATTACTCGGCTACTCGTTCCAGACGACTACTACCAAGGGTGGTGTCCCATGCCTCCAGCTCAGATAACTATCAAGCTGGCATATCAATCGATACATGCGTATCGAGCCGGAGCTGCGCGCTTGGGGCCCCGACGGCGATGTAACCCGCAGATATCCGATGACTCGTTAGAATCGACCCCGGTAGGCGAATGCACATTTTACATCGATGGATATTTTATATTTTATATCGTAATTAAAATCCCGTTTAATTCCGAATATCTCACATCTCATCTTTTTCTCCTCTGAGACTTTTCTATAAACCGTTTTGTGCATTCCGTAGTACGATCCTAGATTACGTTCGTATAGTTCTTGCAAGGATATAGAAAATATTTTAGATATGAGTTTCCAATATGTGAACAAAAAATCAGAGTTGAGCAAGTTAATATAATTTTTTAACTAAATTAAGTTAATGGTTTATAAAATTATTTATAGCATTATTTATTTTAAATTGGAAATTTATTTTTAAAGTTACATAAAGTTACTCAAAACAAGCATAATATATACGAATCATCAAACAAATTTAATATTTTGTTTGTAAATTAAATCTACATAAAGTAACAAAGAAATATTTGTTATATGGGAATGTATTTTTTCTTTTATAATATTTTCCTTTTATATATATATTTTTTATATACATTTTTATATACATTTTTAAATTAGGAAAAAGTTAATAAACTAAAGTTTATGTGTTTCAAAAATAATTATGTAGTTAAAGTTAAAAATTAAATTATTTCAAATTAACTAAGTTATACAAGTTAAAAGTTATATTTTAGATTTTATCGTTTAACTTTTTAAACAGTTACCAACTCTGTAAAAAATTAATAAATCGATAAACCTACGTACCGCGTACGACGGTGTTCATTGATTTAGGAACGGAATGTACATTGAAATACGGTTCAGCGATCAAAATACTGCCAGATTGATTCTTACAATTCCAATTTGTCGCGTCATCCTCTACACGAGGCAAGGACGCTCGAACTTGACACAGCTAAACTTCTTTTTCTTTAATAAGCTTCTTCTGGACAGCACACGTCATTTGATCGCATGCGACAGTCAGTCAGATCACACATGACACTTCGTGGCGCATGATGATTTATCGAATTACTCATGCCGGTGACATCAATATTGAGTCTCAATTATCATGCGATATTAAAGACTGTTTAGATAGACTGGTCGTCTAAGAAATAGTTTGAAAACGTAAACCTACTTTCACGATTATAACGAAGCCAAAATTACAAAGTCAATTATTCAATGTGCAATTCAGTGAACAAATTTCGCTTTAATCATCTATCGTGACTAGTCAAGTTAAATGCACTGTACCATAACTTCCGAGTCTTATTTCCATGTTTCATTGTTGCCTCGGAGCGACGTGCGGCAATAATGACCGTCGAACTGTAGTACGAAACGTGCGTTTACGCTTGAAACAAGGCAAGGAGGACTGGAGGAACACGCAGGCGACTGTTTAGCGATTGTCTCGGGCATGTTTACGATTTGTTCCTTAACGAGAGCCATTTCTCCCTCGCGTTGGTCCCATTCGCGTTCCAAACATAATCATCAATCATCCCGCCGTCCATAGAACTCTTTCCCACGAATGTTTGCATTGGACGTTTCCTCGTGCGGAACGCACGTTACGCGATGCTCTTTGAGGAGCGCGCCTGCTCGCATGCGGGGCGAGGGGAAAATCATGACAGAGGCTTCAATCGAGCGGGAGATAACGATGGCCTGGAGATTTTACACTCTCCGAAGTGATTGTCGTAAACCGATCGTCGCCATTAATGTCAACGTTCGATAAACCAGATAAATGATGATGACAATCGCCTTCCATCCGCGCAATCGAATATACGAGAAATAAAAAAATTTACTACCGTCATATGAATAGAATTCTAAAGAAAGTAAAAGTATTTGAATAGATATAGTATATATACATATATATATATTCTATATAGCAAATGTAATTCATAGCTTTCCTCTCGAATTATACAACGGACTATTATTTTTACATAATCTCGCTTTTTTTAAGATTTCTCTTTTTTTTAATATAATACATTAATATAAAAAAAAACTACATGCGTCTTCTCATACTCGAATTTTATTCGTGAGAATAAATATTTTTAGTCAATTAGAGAATTTTAATAATATAAATTGAGATTGCAAACAACAGTGTTGGTAGATCTTTCAAACGTTGACACATTTAGATTATGGGGCTTCATTGTCGATTGTTCTAAAGATCATTGTCGACTGATGGTATGGTTCTACATCCAGTCCGCGTGTAGAGATCATAATTGATTGGATAAACGTCGGGTATCGATAGGTTACACACAGTGGACATTTTCCCACAGCTCGATCCTAGGGTTGGCCCGATAATTATACTAATGCGCTTTGTTTGCCAAGCTCGCTCCTCCGTGGACATTAGGGAACAAGTTCGAGAGATCCCCGGGAATGAAGAGGCGCGTCCTAAGAGTCTAAAAAGGAGAAGGGAGACCATAAAAGTGATAACGTGGTACGTGCGACTATTTGATTTTATTTCTTGCTCGAGCAAATTGACTAATGTCGAGGAACATGCTGAAAGTCCGTCATAAAGTTCTCAACGTTTCCCTTCGAGACCACTGAATTTTAAGCTTCACAAAATATTCAAAGAATCATGAAATGATAAATGGCGTGTATTAACATCTTACGTAAATTTAATTGATCGATCGTTTGGCCGCGACTGCTCGAAACATCGTGTTCGCTAATCTCGCAGGTATGCGCATGTAACAATTTAAGAACCATAATGACGCAGCAAGTAAACACGCGAATGCGAGATATGAGAAACGATTAGCATTCTCGTTCTGTTTCCAACAGTAAAAAAAAAAAAGAAAAAGGAATCAGTTAAAATTGCGTTCGATAATGTAATACAATATCCGTCGATTTCTCCGGTCTTTGGCCGCACCGATCGTACGTCGCAATCGGTAACGCCATGCATTTACTTCCGTGAGATATCACGTGTGTGTCGGGGAGCAGAAATAAACGCCGCCGTATCATTGCGTACACACTCTCCGACAGCGAATAACAAATCTGGTGAAATCAATCTAAACAGATAGAATGAGGACGAGTTTATCGTTCCGCTATATAATCAATAATTTCTTGAAGGAATAACCTAATATAAAATATCAATAAAACAGTATCATTCCATTAATAGCAATTAATTTTTATAAGTGGCGATTATAGATTTAAATATTGATAATCAACGGCAGCATGGAATCATCAGGCGTCATAAAGATAACTATTTTAATTCGACCGTCTTACGCTGCCGTGCACGTTGCAAAATACATTGAAACTTTTATGGATACATAATTTTTAAGTGATATTTCTCGTGCGTGAAAGCGAAACTTTTCATTAGTATCGTATACCGAAATAAAGTGATTTTATGTATTTAGTATATAGTGTCCCAGTCACACGTATAATTGCCTTGAAACATAAACGACCCGAGATTATCGAAGGAACGAAGAGGCTTGTCGCATCTAGAAACTCTCTTTATCGAATGAAAGTTCGTAATTTAGGCCGCGGTACCATTAAGGCCGAAGCTTTCAGGCAACCGACCGATCAAAGTCCGATATAGAGGCGAAACAATCGATTCGTTCAATTAGTAATCTGACGCGCCGATCTGACGATAATTTAAAAAAAGCTTGTTTAGGAATCGCCGATCTGGCGACGATCGACTTTCAATTTCGTCATTTGTTTTCAGAATAAATCAGGCGCTCTTGATTGCAATACAGTACCGATGCAAATTTTTTCAAAGCTATATTTTGCAGCATATTAGGTACGAGTAGCAGTAAAAACAGGGTTTCCATAACAAATTAATAAAAATTAACGCAAATAATTATTTATCATCTCATAGTTCTATAATCTAATTGATATTTAATCCGGAAACGAATACCTCAATTTTTTGCATAAACAATCACCTGACGGGATAATTTTTACATCAGTTAAAAATCATTGCTATAAATTAAATATTGTATATTATTGATTATTATTAGATAGTTTAATATCTAAGAACATTATGTACATATTGTAGATTTAATTAGTCTTGTTATAATAAAATAAGAAGAAACCTAGAAATATTAAACAAACAGAAGAAGCACATTAAAGCAGTTTATCATGATAATGTTTCTTAAAAAAATTAACATATCAGTTAATAAAAGGCTTTTATACTACAAGTTTTTGATAGGATTATATATTTAAAGGTTCGTAAAGAGAATAGTTATTAGAAAAAAAATATATATTTTATAGCGATGTAAAACAAGGCTAAGTTACTATCATACAAAGTCATTACTTGAACTTTTATATTGCATAAACGAGCTACACCCTAGTAAGTTTTAGGAGGTTAATATTATGAATGTACAGATCATAAACACCTTTTATTATGCAGATTATAGGTCTCGGAACTTTCGATTGAAGGTAAATATGGATTTCCGGACGGTAAAGGAAACTACTGTGACGTAAGCTTTATTTTGCCGATATTAGAGTGCAAAAAATACCCCAGGTGGCCGTTCTCGGGTTAAATGTCATAAATATATTGACTGCAACTGCGAAAATGCACCGTGTAATTTTACGCGTTATTAATGAATGCGACACTTCAATCAACATCACGACAGCGATCGTGCACCCTTCTGCCCAGCACAAAACGATACCTTTGGTCACGTCGTCGTGCATTATTTCAAATGGCTAACGCATAACACGTATCGTATTCGCGGCGTGCGAAAAGCTAACAAACCGGGCACCGCACGCGGCATTCAGTTTTGTATTAATTAAAATATTAATATTGTGCAAAAAACGAGATCTTACAAAAGTTTATAACTATTAACATGCAATTTTTTTTCTTTGTGAGAATCAGCACGATTTTTACGAAAACATATTACGAATTTTATTAATGGATTATCAGTTTGAAAGGCAAATATGATTAACAATTTTTTCCCCTATACCTTTCCATCCTATTTCCATCCTAAAATAGGAGGAAACACAGCGGTCCTACATGTATCATCGAATATTTTAATCGTCCTTTATGCAGCAAGGACACCATTTTGCACTGTACAATAAGCAACTTGTTTAATCGACTGACAACAGATAGGATTTATTGTTCCACTTTGTGGTCATTTTCATATCTCATAGTTTCAGGAGAGAGTTGAATCGATATTATTATCGGATGACAGGTAAAAAAAAATACATATATGGCGAACAGGTCTCGATGTAGCGAGTCCTGTAAGCTTTTCGTAGCGAGGAGGACATTTAGAGCGGAAGGATACGCTCGAATGGTTGATTAATAGTCGGTTGCAGCCTTATTATATTATAATACATTGTCGCGTGATTTTGAACGTGCAAGTGAGATTTTACGGTTGAAATCCTACGTGTAATCTACATATAAGTATGATATATTTTGTTTCAATTACTAATCGACGAAGCGGAATTCCAAAGAAATTTATGTCCATCCGTAAATTTATAGGTGATTATCGTATTTGCTGACGCATGGCCGCGGACGTCGAGAAACCGTTACTTTTCGTCCAAGAATTTATCAGGATTTCCCTCTGGGTCCTAAATCTAAATCGCCAACATCACAGCGCGTCTAAAACGTCGCATAAATCGTCCGCGTCCCTTTTCTGCGTTTATCCGCTCGGCTCACGTTCGCGTGAAGCTGAGATTAAAAGAGAAATCAGTGACTCGTATCTGTTATTATGAGAAATGATTGCCTGTTTAAAAATGCTAATCGGTGATTTTCAAATTAAATGGTTGCAGAATCTCGGAACAAACTTGACTTCGCGTCGCATTATCGCTGAAAGAAATAAACTTTTTAATTGCGTCAATCAACTGCTCACGTTACGCTAAATTTAATGCGCGATAGTAATCAGGCAGCCTTCGACTCTCCTTCACTACGATCATTATTTGCATATCGATATACTCTACGAATGTTCTAACATATTCCTGGGAATACGCGGCTAATTTTCATCGATTTTTCATCGATGCATTTATTAACGGAGATTTAGCGTCGCGATTGTATTGATTGATTCTTTCCGCGAGCGTTAGATATTTATGGCGGTTACTCTCCCGTACTCGCGGCGTATCAGATACCTGCGTACGTCGGTAGTATATCTCTTCTTCGAACGGAAACACGCTTGATTGTAGATAAGGCGGTGTAAGCTATCGAAATCTTATTCAAACGCTTTTTCAAACGGTTTATCTCTTTGTCAAAACATTTGGAACAGCAATTGTGAAATGTAAAACAACGTCAAATCTAACTTTTACCATTTAATCTCGAGACCGGAGAAATTATCTAATCTATTATTATTGGAGAATTATCGTTCGATATTTGAAGCCCAAATTATATGTGTGTTCACAAGCTTGTACATTATGTATCGATGTGTGTGCGTGATATTGAGGGATGAAGAAACGGAAGGCGGCTATTTCTCGCTGGTTTGGTCGATCGGACTAAACGGCTCAAGCTCGAGTGTCATGTAAATTCGGCAGGTGCATCCACGAGACCGAGACGGTCCCGCGCCGTGGACCAGCCCCCTCCGGGTGAAAGTCTGCGTATTTCGCCATTATTCTTTCGCGAGGCTGAAATTACGAACAGTGTGAATCAAATGAGCCGGTAATGCTGGAACGCACATAGCCGCCAGCTACGGCATTCGGGTGACTTATTGCGGGTTGCTAATCGACGCCCGATGTGTGTAGGTGGTCCCACGCTGTACGAACACAGCCCCTATAGGCGCTACAATATTCCTACAATATTATACGAATATTATTAAAAATTAGAATAATATTCCGAGAATATATTTTTTAATATTATAGAAATATTATATTAATGTTAAATAATGCGTGGAATAATATGCAAATGTCCTATGAATATTATTTTTGTTAAAAAATTGATGTGAATTATTGTACATAAAATATTCATAAACTTTATAATTATTACATTTAAAAGCTATAATATTTTCAATAATTTTAAATATTGAAGTAAATAATGTTATTTATTGTACTTCTAATATTATATTCATATAGCCACTTTTTATTAATATTAAATAATATTTTGTGTTTATAGGGGCAGAGGACGAGGCAAAACGGAAAATTTAATCTACAAGAGCTTCTAAGCATGGGTAATGTACATTTTACGACATTTGCATGCAATATAAAATCATTCTTACACTGTTGAAAATATCATGAAATTTAATGTATTTTCAAGTTAGACAATTAAATTTAATATATCTACTGAAAAGCATGTGCACGGAATTTAGTGCACTTTTGACAACACTAAATTTACATTAAGTGTACATTAAATGCTTTTAATGTACCTGCTTGAAATTTGTTTCCGTTACATTACATTCTGCTGTCAATTTTTAACAGTGTAGATAATAAATAGATCATATCACACAAGAAAGCGACAAATATTCTCAGAAACTACTGGTTGTCACCACGATGTTTACCTATAATGCAAAAACCGTCTCACGTAATATATCGCAACGAGTATGCATTGGTGAAAAAAAAAAAATCGTATGATCATTAATATCGATTAATGATAACGAATAGCGTAAACGAGAACTTCATATGGCGTCGTGTCGCCAGTTGGAGAGGAGAGGTGTGCGCATAATTTAGCATCAAATACGGGTTAGCGGGGATCGGTTGGATCGGATAAGCGGCCGGTACTTGCTAATTACGCGTCTATCAAGCCCCGTATGTATTCGCGACGCTTCTAATTGATGCAGTTCGCAGATGGAGTACGCGCTAGTAAAACGTGTCCCGTCAATTGTAATAAAAAAAGAAAAAAAACGCGCAGTGACGCGCGTGGCTAATGAGCTCTTAGTCATTCGCTTAGTTTCGCGAATGGGCATTATCGCGCGGATTTCGCAAAGGTAATCGTAAATTAGGTCCATCCTCCCGACGAGCGGGCGATTACTCGTCGCTTCTCTGCTCTCGGTATTAATCGAACGGTACTTCCCGCGCGGGCGCGCGATTAGCGCGGATTAATGCCGGCTGTCCTCGCTCGCTTCCCGGTAATCAGAATTTTTTCCAGGAAACGGAACGATCGTGTACCGGCCGTCAGAATTTTTCCGCGCGCAGATAACGATCGTGCGGCGGCAATTAGAATTTTTGTCGGGCCCCGGATAAGGATCGTGCCCGGACGATCGGAATTTTTACGAAGATCGTGCGGCGATCGTGCGCCCCACGGATTAAATCCGCCGATGTAGAGCCAAGAGCAACACAAATCCGATCCGTGAATCGTTATCGCCTTTAACACGTTTGTAGAGAGATCGATTCCCAGAAATGAAGGATATCCCTCTAACGGCGGTGAGAGCGCGGGATAAATCAAGGAAGTCCAGGAAGAAAATTATCACGCGAGAAAAAATCTGAATTTTTGGTGATCCCTTCCCGCGACGGATCTGTGAAGTTGACTATCATAAACTTCATCGAATTTCACCGGACTTCACCGAATTTTACCGGACTTTATCGGACTTCGTAGATTGCACGAATTGTCATCGGACTACGCCGGATTTCACCGGACTTCAACGAAATATGCCGTTCAATATTTTAATATTGAATTATAATGTTAAATGTTTCATATTAGGCAGTACGACACTTTTTGTTCAAGTGTCGTGCTACCTAATATGAAATAATATGCTGGTCCGTATTACAGAATTATTTAAAAAAATGCAATCGCCAGAACTATTGTATTTTTAAAAATGATTATGTAGCATAGATCTCTAGCAGAACTGGCAAGAACTGTTGCTGAAACTGCGATAAGTAGGAAACGCGATACATTTTTTTTTTTTTCAAGTGTCGTGGTATGTTTAATATTTTAATGTAAAAAATGTTAATCATGTGAATTTTGTTTTAAAATTGCAATCAGCGATAGAACTCTGATACTAACTAGAACTCTTGTCAAATATACTAATATTTATTGTTTTCTTTTATTTTAGAGGAGGAGGTGTGCAAGATTCACGAAATTAGCACATTTTTATTTTTGTTTTTTTTTAGGGGGGGGGGGATAAAAATTATAGAACTCTTCGTTATTTTTATAAGAAACTTTGGAATTATAAAAAGTGCCACTGGAACTCTATGTATTTTTTTCATATTAACAGACTGCCGTGCCAACTTCATAGATCCTCCCGCGACTCCATTTATCTGCTTTCGCTACTTACTTATTATTTATTTATCCACGGCCGGCGATAAATCACAGGGATTGATTCTTCGCGGTGGTTACACGTCGACCGGACTATTGTTCTCCCGTTGCCCTACGGGCGCATACACACGGGGCCGGGTAATGGAAGTCTAAATGTCAGCGTAAATATTCATCGGCCGCGCGCGCTCGCGCAAAATGGTCGCGTTGGATTTCCGTTATTTATGCTCTTACGGCCGTCGCGTTGCGGTGAGGGCCGTATTCTCAAATATCCGTCTGGACTCGCCTGAGTATCGGAGAGGCGGACGAGCGGACGGTGGCGCTTTTATGCCCGCGTTAAAATTTTATTGTCGCCTCGGCGCGCGGCCCGTATATCATAAGTGGGCGTAAAGTGACATCGTTACTTATAAAATCAATTGTCATTCGCGGAACACGTTGTCGCGAAGCGCGCCCTCGCGTCGGATTGTTAAGCGTACTTTGTAAGGGATAAACAGCGGCTTTCATAAACGAGAGGGCAGGGGGGTGAATACGCCGCGCCGGGGCCAAATACGACGTCAATCGAAGGCGGTTAGACCACTTGCGTGTTTGGCGCAACCTGAGAAAATCACGTGTGCGTCGTATATCCAGCTTTTTCGCCCTTATTCTATCCCAGACTGTGATTTATCGCTCGTAATGCTCCACTTTCTGCATCTTACGTCACGTAATCCTTTATAGATATAATTCTTCGATCGTGCTCCATATAGATCGCAGTTACAGTTGAAAAAGTACTTACCATTTATAATTACAGGCTGTCGAACGAATAATTTTGATGCTAACGCGAGTAGAACGTACCGTTGTATATATATTTCCTCTGCGTGTCTCGACCTTACACGCAATTGCAATTTGTCTCATTGGCGTTTCATCGCGGGAACTCCCAACGAGGCGTGCCGAAACCACCGCATTGTGCCGCTGCGCGCTGCATTCAATCGCATTTACGACGCCACTTATCGTAAGTGGTGTATAAACGGCAATAAGTTACCGATCACGCCGCGGCTACCAACTGATTTCGCGCCGTTTACGATTTCGATAAGCGCCCCGTGTCTCCGACGATGGGTTTACGGACGCGACGATTCGTCCAATTTATTAAATGTGCATGGAAACGATTGAGCGCTCGATCGCACGCTCGCTCGCTCTCGAGATACGAGTACGTGACGGCACAAAGTGCGACGGCAGCAACAAATAATGTAAAATGTCAGAACAGGTAAAAGCTTCGGGACTCGTTCGTCGTCGTCGTATTATCTCACCGCATATTTCTGCGGACGACATAAAATAAGTTCCATGAAACGAGATTAACGACTGCACGGCCGTCGGTCTCGTCTATATCTCTCTCGACGAATCGAATCGTTGCGTCGAACTGACACGCAGTCGTTCGATTACAGTTACAGAGGTCTAATGTAAAAGGATCTCTTGTCTTAGCCAACGATACGTACACATAACGTGAAACGACTGGAAAATGTCAAGCGATGATTTTTCGTAGCGCCTTTTTACATCGTAAAAAGTATCATCGTAAAAAGTATCTCTTTATCGGTCTACTTTACAGGTGAGCATAAATAATAGTGCACGTACTAAACAAACGTAAAATTATTGCGGAGAATAAATTGAGAGGGACACGAGGAAAAAAAAGATCGTAAAGCGCGCGGGCGAATATAATTATATCGCGAAGCAATCAAATGCGCAAAAGTAAAAATTAAAGATTAAAACGAACAATAAAACGCGTGAATTTATGTCAACTGTGATAATGTCATTCGTCGCGGAAGTCCAATCAAAAGCGTCATACTTTCTTAATTCAGTCTTTCACTGTACGTTTACTCCTTGAAATGTCTATTAATAATTCTCGTTGGCAAAGCTGTCCATCAAGAACGTAAGAAGCTTCATGTACTTTCTCATCTTTCCACATGAAGCTGAATAAAAAGTTAAAACTATTAGTGCGTTTAAAAATTATATATGAATTGCTAATGTTTTTATTTTATTATACGTTTTATTATACGACTAACGTAAATCAAAAACTGAACGATACACATAAAAATGTGTGTCAATAATTTTCTCTTTAAAGACTTCACGGATTTGTTAATACAAATACAACGGCTGTCATAAAATTAAAGATGCGGTAGTCAGAGAAAATATCAATTGTATTTTTTAAAAAACCTTTATTCAGTTTATTTTTTTTCTTCTCATAACAATTATCTTGAACAAGGAATATTTTGTTGATAATTGTCTTAAAATATACTCATCACAAATTTTAGAAGAATTTATTATCATATACTGGAAAAAAGAATTTATGCATTTTCAAAAATATTATAAAATTGTATCGAAGAAGAGTCAATGATAATTTAAGCAAATTGAAATTTTGTTTTAACTTAATATTCTTGATTTAAGTAAATTATTAGAATTCAGAAAATATTTTGAATAAATTTAATGCTCATGATAAACTTGTAATAGATTTGCGGATATATACTCGCATATATGAAATATTTGAAATAAGTAATATTTACTTACTTCAAATACATATTTTTCTGTGTGTACGCGCAAGTTTATTTCAAGTAAATAAATATTACTTGTTTCAGTGAGTAAATGATAAGTGTATTTTAAGATTATTCTTAAAAAAATATGCTTTGCAAAGATAATCGTTACTTAAAAAGAAAAAAGATTCAAAACTAATCTATATTGATGGTAATAGACATTAACAAAAAAATGACATTTTTCTGTGTGTATCAGTACAGATAATATAATATCGTGAACAGAGCCTGTGATATCTTTCCGATTTAAAATCTCACTAAAGACACTCTACAGAACGTCTTCTAGCCTGTTATCAATATGCCACACGGAATGCAAAAAAAAATTTTATCTGTTAACGCGTAATGGCAATTTCTCACGAGACCGAGACTCGTAAACTTATCGCGAATGTCTTTATAATCACTTTGCGGACGGGAGCCCGTCGCGGTTTCACCCGCTAATCGCCGTTTAATTTGCACCTCTCGCAACGGTACTTACCGGCGACGACATCGTGCGACGTTTGCCGCAAAAGGCCACTTTAAACCGCGAGCGTACACCGCGCCGCGAAAAATCACGTCGCGTGGCTCGCGCCCGAGCGAAATATAATACATCGTGACGTCCGTCGCAAAGTGTTCGCAGATAAAACTAAATTAGCCGAATGAACGAAGGCTTTATGGTATTTCGGACGGGATGAAAGAAACGCCGCGGTCGCGCACGGTGCAACGGTAATGCAAATTTCCAAGATGGAAATCGCCGCGGCGGCGGTGGCGGCGCGGTGCGTATTCGCAGCACGGGCGGCGCGCGTTCACCGTAACCGAAGTATGATACTGTAAAAATTTTCTCCGATAACGACCCTTCCCGTACGACGACCGTTATGAATTATGACACTCTCGCGACGTTAAACCCTAGACGGTCACGTGTATTCACGTGTGTCAAGTGACCAAATGCAATTCTTATGCATTGTGCGCGCTACGCGTGTAACTAACGTACGATAACGTACTTTAGAAATACATAATTCATCTAGGAATATATTGACGTCGGGATATGGCAAATTTATTGCACTTAATATTCGCACAGGTGTCCACCCGAGAAGCAATCCACCAAAGGTGGATCGTCTTACGGACGATCCACCTTCGGTGAACGATTAGTTATCGCGTCCCGCGGAACGCATTCTCGCGCATTACGACGGGGACCGCGCAAATTCAAATCTATCCCATTCGCCGATATCTCGTCGCCGATATCTACGGTCGAGACGAGCTGTAAACAATCGCGATATACTATATGTTTTTGCAGCGGTGAAAACGATTTACGTCTGTGTGACATAATAGCGCGAATCGCAAGAGGGTCGATTTGCGTTTCCGCGCGCGAGATGCCGAGCTATATCATAATGACCGCTAATGATATCTTCGGGCTATCGTCGTCCCGCGCTGCGTCCAATTAGTCGCGCCAAGTTACGATAATGTCTCGGTCGCGAAAGAGTGCCCGGAGTCGTAAGTCACGCCTACGAGAATTGCGCTTTCGATGCCCGGACCGTCATCGATGGATTAAGGCCGCTTGAGAGCCCTCGATACGCGTTATCTACGGAGGTAGAATGTCCACCGCGAGATAAATACGCGCCTAATAAGAAAAGATCTGTACAGCGCGGCGACGCGTGCTTTTTAATGCTCTCCACCCTATTTACACGCTCGTCGACGAACGTCGCGACTGGTGCTAATATTCGAGCGGTACCTCGTATCACGATCTCAATCGTACGTACGTATACAATCTCAACTGTCACGCAAGAATGTAACGCTAAACTGTGTGAAGGCGGACTCGAACTTCTCGTTGCGTTTACGATTTCGACACGGATTCCATCCGGCGGCGCGTGTGCGAGCAAACCGCGTCTTCGAGAATTCTCCCTCCCTCCTCTCTTCCCGGGCAATTCCCGGAGATTTCCGTCGGGTAGGATACACAAGTCGTGAAGAGAAAGTGTCCACAAAAAACGGGAATTATAATGCTCCGCGGTGTATGTCACCCGTTCTTCTTCCTGCGAGTCGAGTATTCCGTACTTAAATTTGAATACGCCGCGCGGCGTGTCATCGAAGTGCTTCGCCGTCACTCGGAGATGCGCTTCGTCGCGCGCGTGCACTTCTTCAGCGCGGTATTTCACTTGTAGCACCAACGTCGTCGCGAATGCTTCACCGGTTTATTTTTCATTCGAATATTTTCGTTCTCGTGAAGGGCGAGGACGCGCGTGGCTCGTATCTTTTGTCAACTCAAGTGACAACGGCAACCCCGTCTCGTTCCGACGCGGCGCGGCGGCGTCGCGTCGTCTCGACATCTCGAAACGCTCAGCGAACCATCGCTCCCAATTATATCGTACATCAAACGCTAATTGACGTGGGAACGCAATAATATCATACCTGATGTAATCTTAAAGCATTGATGTACTGCATATCTGGTTGCATACTCGGGACGGATAAAAAGCGAGTTAACAGTCGCGGATACAAGTAGACGATAACGAGCGTAGTATCAGAGAGTACCATAATACTGTGAGTAGGAATAATTACAGCAAGTATATGAGAACGTGTAAACAAATATTTCACAAGTTTCACATCTGAATTCTCATTTGTGTACAACTTATCTCGAGAGACGTCGAGATCGGATTCGGACATCGTACCGTTAAACGAGCGCATCACAAGAGTTTAGGAAGTACGTCGTGAAATGATTTATCGCTTCCTGAAATAACGAGACATACAAGCTCTTTGAAGAACGTGTACAGATTTGCCGGCGTTTTTCACACAAAAAAAATTGAACGTTGAAAATGAAACTTCAAACAGAATGAATCGTGAATATGCCTACTCTCTCAATCTACATTTAATATTATTCCTCTATTGTGCGCAAGCCGTTATTGATTTGCAGTGCTAAAGTTATAATTATGATCATCAGTGATTCAATGCATCAGTGAATAATACACTGATTTAGAAAGAATAGTACGATTAAATTCGTACAACGCACTTCTGTTGATCGAGCAGGAAAATAAAAAGTCCAAGGGAGATAGACGAGTTATCAAACCAAAGATCACTTTTTCGGTCACGAAAATGCCTGGGGAATTGGATCGTATCAGTTTGTCACTTCTAATGACGCGTTCTAAAACCAAGACTCGTTCATGCGACGCGATTCATCCGCGGGGCGATCATTGAGGGTGAGGCGTGCAAATTCGCCGCATGCCTCGCGGTCGGACGCACGCTTGTCGGCTTAAAACGTTAAGGTGGATAAGCAGCCGCGACGAAAACGCGACAGGATTTCGCGCGAGACGAAGAGACGGACAGCTCCGTCGGACTGTCACGCGCGGCACGCGGCATGACTAATTAATCCCGAGCCCTACAAAGGGCTATTTCGGTCGATCTGCCGGTGGATCAGCTTAGCGATGCTCATAATTATCGCTACCGCGACGAATCCACCGTCGCGAATCGCCTAGAAAAGCCGGCCGGTGCGCTTTCGATCGCGCGGTCGCAGCCGGTCTCTCTTTCGTAGATAAATTTATCTCCTTAATTGCGTCGCGATCGACCAATCGACGGGCTTGCGCCGCGCCATTGGTCTATGGCGTGTGCCATACGTAACGGTAGGTGAACGGTACCGTAAGGCCGATCCGGCCGGTTCCACCGACGATATTGATAATCGGCTTTTTGACGATCGTCGGCGGTTTCGTCGAGAGGAGCTCTCGTAACTTTCTCTCGGCCGCCACTAGAGGAGTATACCGATCTGCGAACGTCGCGATTTCCCACGGTATCCAGAAGGATAGGAGGAATGTCAAAACTGAGGAGAATGTGAATGGTGGATTACGCGTCCGTTCCTCACGTAATAATCGAACGCAATAATCGAAAGTCTCGATCGCCTCGTTTCCCGGTTGACGTAACCGTTTAGCACATTGAGAAAAATGCACCGGCAACAATCGCATGCTGCGAAATACCAGAGAAGATTACTAATCTCGCGGATGGCAGATAATACGTTTAGAAGAATCGCGAGAACCTTGCAGATACGTTACACTAAAAAATCCCCAGTTAATATCTCTTGACGATTGATGTAGGAGATCGTTTTGCGCTTTTCCCCGATAACACGAATACGCGCCATATCTTCGAGGGATGCAGCGAGGGAAAAAAGAAAGAGAGACAGAGATACTAAACCCGACTGCGATCCCGTTTCCGTGAAACTCCGAGGAATATTATCAGAGAAGCCCGAGTTATCGAGCACGCACATTCCGCGGATAAAAGACAACCATTCTCCGCGCCTCTCCTTCTGCGTCCCGACGGGACGCGACGGCCGCGTGGGCGTCGCGAAAGAATACAGGTGCGACCGCTGCCTCGATGGGATGTCTCTATTGAAGGCACCGTTCGTTATTCCACGTAGGATCATCATTTCTCGATGGGAACAACGGAGGAGGCTCGCGTACGACGTGGGCCTGACGCGTATCCTCCATTGACGCGTTTGTCGTCGCGTCCGCGAGATCGATGTTTCACCGCGAGCGACGATGACGCTGAAAGAATTAACGACTGGCGAATAATGGGCGCGCGAGCGACGATAACGAGGCTCGACTATTTAGCTCTCGGCGTCTCCTCTAGTCGCACATAAATTTCGTACGTACGTACGTGGTTTCGCCTCTGCGCGAAGATCACGCTCGCATGCAGTCACGCGAACAGTGCAGCTGAAAATAGTCGTTATTTGTACGACGACAGTCGGTGGGCCAGAATCCCTTTTCTCGCGTTCTACGCTGCACCCCCCCCCCCCCGACCACCCTTAGATCCGCCACGGCGGATCTGCTACGTTTCAAATGTCCCGACAGTTTCAAATGCCTCCGGCCGCATCCGCGACTATAAACACGAACGGAAATATACTCCACTCTCCCCGCGGCGGTTGCCCATTCAGGCGGCGCGTAGTGGTTAGTTTCATTCACAGCTAATCCCCACCCCCGCGCGTATTAAACGCGCGTGCATGTTTTCGGGCGTGCGGACGGACGTGGCTAAACAAACTGTACTGCACTGTACTTGGGTATTTTTCCTCTAACGGAGTCCGATTGGCGGCGACGAATTTTACGCTTTGACGATGTGACCGAAAAAAAATCGTAATTAATTTCGTCGGGACGAAAAACGTCGCGGAATCTGCGTTGTCATTATGTCACTTAACGTAGACCATCAGTCGAGGATAACGCCCCGATCGGCGCTCTGACTTGCAACGATAAAATCCTTGTCGCTTCAAAAGAAAAAAAAAAAAGAAAAAAACGTGACGTGCACTCGAGTCGCCAATTATAACGCGATCGAGTGGCGATTGCAGCGCGTTGATTGCCTCGGATGACTTCGTTATCTCTGCGTGCAATTATATTTATAAACATTTCTCACTTATCGAGACGAAGCTCTCTTCGTTACAAAGCATTTCGATCGAGAACTCATACACAATATCACGCAATTCCGGTAAGCTATTTCGAGAACTTCTACGAATGTGCAGTATATACATATCTGCGTTGCGCTTAGATAACTTAAAATTATCTAGATGAAGATAAGTTAAATTACATATAAATGTGTCTCTGATAAGATAAATGCGATTTAATTTTTAATTTATCTAGATAAAAGATGAAATTATATCGCTTTTTCTAGATAATTTAAAATAATATTGCCGTTGAGCAAAATAAATTTAGGTTATAAAAACAATATATTCATATTTTTATTTTCTAAAACGAGTTCTTCAAATAATTCAATTTGACCAAAAAACGTTTCTCTTTTGAATCAATACGCAAATAAAAATTTAGAGAAAGTATATATTTCACGTTATAATGGCTGATGAAGCTCCTTGTAAGTTTTCGAATTACATAATGGTTGAAACTAAAATGCTTAAAAACAATGTTTCATACTCGTTGTTCATATTAACTTATTATTAGATAATTTTAAAAAGATAACATTTTTTTTACCTAAGACAAAGATGAAAATAATATACGTTCTAATATAATCTAAATAAAAATAAAATAAAACCATTTCTTCATCTAAATCATTTTAGATAACGGCAAACACACTGTCTGTCGAGCAGCTAGATAAAACTGAGACACAGTAGCTCCTCATTTTTCTTAAGCTTAGATGCGATCTTTCGATAACCATTTTTTGATATCGAGAACAAAATCTTAAACTGTAATAGGATACTAAGGATATTAAAGGGGCTGAAAATGAATCGGCTAGCAAGATAGAAAGCTCAGTGATTTATTCACCTTTGTATCGTTCATATACGTGCGCATCTACTTTGAAAGAGTAATACCGGTTTAGAAGTGAGACGTGTGTCACTGGTCGTGGCAAGCGGATAAAAAATCCCTGAAAGCCACTATTGATACGTGGTAACATGGTTACGCGGAAAATGCATGTTTCTCGCGATCCCTGCCGGATGATACTCACCGAAGTCGACGTCCAGACGCGCGCGCATGTCGGATGTGCACTTTATTGCACACTCCGTGTAGCCGGTCGTACGTCTCTCGCGGGCATCGCGCTCAGGTTGTTGTATGTACAACGCATGTATAGAAGGCAACTAATCGAGACGCGTGCAACATATGCACGCATGCACAGAGGCGGACCGCCGCACGAGCAAAACCAATAGTATGTAAAATGCGACTTAATAGATGGCCGTCATTTGCATCGCGGACAGCGGGCGATTAATACACCGATCTCGCAGAAGCGGTGAGTGGCTGATACGTCGCTTTATTAGGGATAAAAGGATTCGATACACGGTACCGCGTGCTTCGATTCTTCCGTGTTGAGAGAAAGAGACCGTAATCACTTGACGACCGACAGAAATGTGGCGAGCACGAAACCGTCACGCGTAGTAGGCTCTTTGACTATATTTCGCGAGAGAGGAATGAGTAACGCGTAAGAATGTTACCTCAGGGTAGGCGATTTTACTTCGCTCCGTGAGATCGACGCGGGTGCAGGTGGGAGAAGGGACCGCCGAGCGCTCAGAGCGTTAATAAATCGACGGTCGCGCGCCGTGCAATCAAATCCGCCGCGATCGGCCTCTGCAATCTTGCGCGCGTACGCGTACGTGAAATCGAAAAGAAAGGGGGAGCGTATGGAGGTGGGGGTCCGGGAAGCTGCCGAAATTACAGCCATTATCGCGATAGAGGTGAGAACCGACCGATGTTTGCTTAACCCGATCGGAAATCGACGAGAGGTCGAGCACGATCTCCTCCCCCGATTCCGCGTACCGATTCTGAGAAGGAGGGGGGAAGGGGGAGGGGGGAGAGGAACAAACAAGAAGAACGTTGTTCACCCCGAAACATGGGCGGATTATGCCGTTTAACCCGCGAGTTAACGGGGCGTATCCCGCGAAACGGTGAAACCACGATTTACGATCTCACGTTTCACGCTCGCATCGTCTGTACAGGGTGATTTTACTCGATCGCATTTTCTTTCACGCAAATACTATGAGCAGTTGAAAAGAACAGGACCCGAGAAAACTGATAAATTCGTTATGTGTTGAATAAGTAGTATTTACTGTGCTAGAAGTTTATTATACACCGATCTATTGTTGAGTAGAAATGTTCATGCAGTTGAAATGCAGTTTATCTGGATACACCTCGTATATCGCACTGTAGCCTCTTCTCTCGCTCTCTTTCCCGTCTATCTTTGGCGACTTTCCCTCTCAGTCCCTCGCTTCTTTCATCGCCGCTCGACGCGGATTTATTATTTCGTGCAATGCACGACGATCGTCGTCGAAACGCGGCGCGTTAAGCTCGAACGTCTCCCTCAAATTGTTTGCGTTGCGCGCGGCCGATGACGTCGAGATAAAAAGCCTCTCACGCACGTATACGCAAGGATATCGCGTTTCCCGCATTTTTGTCTCCCCCCTTTTTTTCCTTATCTAAGACTAGTTAGCTCGGGACCTCGTTCCTAGGCGCATGTATACTTGATTACATATGTTAATTTCGACACGCGGCGCGAAAAATTAACGGCGCGGCGCGGCGGTGGCGACGGCGGCGGCAGCGGTCAATCAATAAATTATGCCTGTCAACAATTCTGCTACACCCTGACGGGTGTATAATTATCGCCAAGTATTTTCACTCAGCTGTGAGAATCGATACAGATCGACCGCCGCTTTACTCTTAATTTATACAATAATCAAGAGAAATATATTATTTTATGTTAAATTCATATGTCGGATATGTCACTTTACTCTCGAGTATTTTTTGAGAGCAAAGTTAAAAGATAAGAAGACCAAGAAACGAGCAATGCAAACTTGGGGTGTTAAAATAAAAAAAAAATTATTTTAAAATTAACAACTACAACATTTCGAACCTTGCAAGGTCTTCTTCTTTCAGCTAAACGTTGTTTAAAAAAATATTACGTGAATTGAATGGAGGAGCATTCAAGTTGAACAAGAGAAAATCTTATTAAATAATACAAAGCTAGCGTTCTAATCGATAGGACCGCTTGCCCGATTTTTTATCGATTTGATAAATGTAATGTCCCTTCATTGAATTTATGTAATGTTTGTACATTATTTGATATTTATCCGAGGAAGATCCTCGGACCCTGAGGTTTGAAACGTTCTAGTTGCCATTAATTTTAAAATATAATTTTTTTTTTTTTTCATTTTAACACTCTACACCTGAATCGCTCGTTTCTCGATCTTCTTGTTCTCTGCTTTGTACACGTACGGACTTGACACGTATTTAATTTTTTTTTCATTTTTCGAGAGATTTCAAGAGATTAACATGCAAACATTTACGTCGTACTTCTAATCGCACGTGCGTAATTTCTTAAAGACACTCACCAGAACGAAGAAACGTAGGAATTCTGGCGTAACTGCAACTCAAAGTCTGCCAGTCGAAGTTTCCACGACAGCAGCGCGGACGTCGAGAGTTTTCCTCCGGTGAATAACGAGTCCTCACGAGGGACTCGCGATTTCTCAGAATCTTTGGCCAAAGTTCTCGAACGAGGAAGATCCGGTCAGACGTAGTCCGCGATCCGGGGTGTTTGCGTGCGGCTCGTGTGAAGTAAAAAAAAAAGAGCGAGCCGTCGCGCGAGTTACTCGACGTGTACACTCCTCGAGATATTATTGTCGACGGGTTTGCCTTCGAGATCTAAGCAAATGGATTCTCAAGCGTGCTACGAGCACACGGGGATAACGGTAACCGGACGTTTCGCGCGTTCACCGAGGGAAATGTCACTCGATTCCTCTCGATCTCCTCTTCCTCGTCGCGAAGACGAACTAATCGACAAATTTTGTTTGCCTCCAAGTAACTCCCCCCGATGACTTTCGCGTCGATCTCAAATCTCGCACGGTTCCCATTCACTCTTGACGCGAGTCCAAAGTGCTCCCTCTCCCTCTCTCTCTCTCTCTCACGTTGCATCGACGCGATATTCCCGAGTGTCGGAACGCATAATTATCGCGTGGCCGTTCTCTCCCGAGCTTCCGAGAAAATCACACAGACGGGCGGCGTCCGCGGGCTTCCCCGAATCGCATGGATCACGAAAGATCTTCGGTAGAGGCAGCGGCCTCCTGGACGAGTTTCAAAGGCGAGATGGTGATGGGGTCCTCTCGCATGGCACACTTACGCACACGCGAGAACACGTGTGTAACGTTAGGCAAATACGGTACGTTTGACACGTGAATAGACCGCGAATTGACACCAACCCGGTTGACTCCGTTGGCTAACCGAGCGAGAGATGGAATCGGAAGAGTCACGAGGCACACCGCCGTTTCTCACCGCCGCGGTAACGAGAGGCCGGCCGAGAGGAGGAAGATCGTAGGTGAAGGAAGCGCAACAGGCGTGTTATCTCCGAGTGCAAACGCGCCTCACGCTCGCTGTTGCCTCCAGTTTCCGTTCCTTCGGAGAGAGAAACGCGAGACGCATAATTTACGTGCATTACGCGAGATATACGATGGTCCGGGCGATCAAGTGGAGGACTACACACGTTCCACTTCCTTCCGACGACACTGATGCCCTCCAGCAACGCTCCAAACAGGGATTCCGACTGTCTTGTCTTCTCGTAATTATATTCTCCTCTTGGAGCGGGGGAGGGGGAATGACGAATAGTTGCGATCGCGCACTGCCGCTACGCGTGCTATCTCTCGACGCTCTCGACGCTCTCGGCGATAAAACGGCGATTGCCGATCGCTCGCGTTGTCGCTTGTCGGTTGTCGGTTGTCGGCGCTACGTCGACGTTCTTCGGCGTGTCGTTGGCACAACACCGTGCCGAGAGGCGATCGATGGTAGATCGACGCTCAGATTACTCATAGTTGTCGTCGCCAGGGAAGCGCACCCTTTTTTCGCCGGCTCTCTCCGCAGAACCAGTCGTCGGAGATAGGACAGGATTTTCTCGATCAGAGCGCAACCTCCGATAATGGACACGTGTCTCTCTCGACGCGACGGCGCTCTCTTGTTTTACCCTTGTTTCTTTCCCGCCGGTCGCACGCATGGAGAGGAAGAGAGAAAGAGAGAGAGAGAGAGAGAGCGGGATCTCGCCGGTGCTGCTCGGCGTCCTGTTCACTTCCTCCTGCTCTGAGAAAACTACCTCTGCTGATCGGATCGGTGCGCAACAACTGTCGGCGCCCGTTTACATAACCGTGCCAAAGAGTGTCCCGCGCCGCTTCTCCCTCGCGGTCCAGTGCAGCAGCAGCAGCAGCAGCAGCAGCAGCAGCTGTGCGTTAACGCAATACGTATACACGGGAAAAACGAAAACTCCGGCAGTACGCTGTCCCCGAGGCGCCGAGACCCTGCTCGCGATCGAGGCGTCAAACTGGTACCGCTGCGAACGCAAACGATCGCGACACACGGAGCTCGATAATTACGTACGACGCGTGACACTTCACAGATTCTTCACGAGCGCTGTCCGCCGTCAGATCAAATTTTGCAAACGCGAGAGAACCGCACTGTACTCTTCTTCCGATTATCCCTGATTCACCCTGTATTCGATCGCTGTCACCTCTTCTTCTCTATTTCTTTTTTTTTTGTGTGTTTTCGCTCGTTCGGCGGAAAATCACTGGTGTCTCTTCCGAAGCGACGAGTCGTGGAACTAGCGACTACTCGGAATTCGAACA
Source organism: Solenopsis invicta (assembly GCF_016802725.1). NCBI lineage: Eukaryota > Metazoa > Arthropoda > Insecta > Hymenoptera > Formicidae > Solenopsis > Solenopsis invicta. The sequence continues at coordinate 9,036,035 of NC_052665.1, forward strand.
CGTCGTGAAATCGGAGCCTGTACTCTGCGTTGTTGTAATCCGTCCTCGACGACCGAGAGACGAGAGCGGCGGTGGCGGTGCTCGCGCGGAAATCGAGAATAGCACTAACTCGCTTCGGCCGAGGCGGTAGGCAAGGCGGCGATAGGCAAGGTCCTCCCGCTCGCGGCGATTGCCGCGCGCAGCGGCGACCACCTTCTCGGGGGATGCGAGGGTGAAAGTTACTTCAGCCAGGCGATCCTCTCGTCGTTGACGCTCCTTAACGTTGACGCGCGCGAACGGGCTCCCTTCGTGAAGCGGCGAGGAAACACCTTCCGCGTGCTCGTTCCGCTCGGGGTGGGCCGCGCGGCGGCGTTTACCGCTCGTCTCCGCGAGCGCGCCGGGCTGATGGCGACTCGGCGATCGACGACGATATTGTGTGCTCCTGCGATCGTGACCAGGTCGACGGGGCGACGCATGGCCATACGGCGGGGACACCGCGTGAGAGCACCGACGACGACCGTCGCTGACTGACGCGGCGCGGCGCGGCGCGGCGCGAGCGCGAGCGTGAGCGTGAAACGAGTGCGTTGCGGCTTGCGCGCGCGATGCGAGTGCGATGTGCGCTGGCCGTTCTCTCTTTCTTGCCGGCTCGCCACACGTATGCGGCGCGACACGAGCGCGTCGGCATCAGTCGGCTGCTCTCTCACGAACCGCCGGCACCACCACCAGACGGTGGAACCCCAAAGCCCGGCACGTCGTCGCGCGCTCCCACTCTCCCCGCGCCGCCGCGGGCACCATCCTTCCCCACCATCGTCGTGTCGGGATGCCGGCATCCCCGGTGCCGACGACGACGACGACGATGACGATGACGACAGGATCCCAGCCGGCACGCGAATCACGAGCGAGTTTTTTTCGCTCGGGCTCGGCGTCTACCCTCTCGGTCCCGAGGCAGCTTCTCGCGCGAAGGTGCAACGCGACGTTAACGATTCGCACACTTCCGAATATCGTCGAGTCCCTGCGTACATAGTTCAGAGCATTTCACAGGTTTTTCTTCATCATTTAATTATATAATTACTAAGTTTAAACAACGATAGTTGAAACTGAGTTCGGCCGAAAGGTCTACGATCTTTTTATTATGACAATTGCGTCGAAACACAAATTTTTTTCCTAAATGATTTGAAAGTCAAGTTTATGTCCTTGTTATTACGGGACGATACGTATGTTAACGACATTTTGAATATTTATTTGCTTTTATCTGCGCTACGATTATCTTCAAACGGGTAGTAATCTAAATATTTTATCGCTTCTGCTCACTTATCTATGTAAAATGATCTCATCACTTATCGATGAACGGAATTAGGGAACGATAAATTTCTATAAAATCATTCTTCTATCTTTCTATCTAGTCTAAAGTGACAGGCATTTATGTAAATAACACACAGTTAATGTAAAATGTAAAACATATCTCTGATAATATTTTCTTCCAAAGCATTTAAGCCTTCACTTTGTGTCGTCATTATTTCTCTTATAAAAATAATTCACTGTTCCTACAGAAAAAATTTCTGGATTTAGTGCTATTACTCTCCTATGCATCATCAAATAAGATTGGTATGGAGACACTCATAATTATCATCAAGATGAAAATATTATATTTTTAAATGGAAAAATTCTTGTTATAAATCTAAATAAAATCTTGGCGCTATCTCATTAATTTTTTTAGACAAATTAATCAATGGAAATTTGTGTCTCATAATATTTTTTTATTTAAAAATAGATTGATTTGAAGAAAATTTGAAAAATGTTCTTTCTAATAAAATATCGAAGGCTCATAAAGGAATTGCTTGCTTCGTAAGTGCAAAGGAAAAAAATTAGTATCAAATCAATAATTTATTGTTTCATGTATAAAGCAAGAATATAAAATCTTTTTGGAAGAATTTATAATCCTAAACAGACGTAATTCGCTAACACAAAGACATTTTGTTTCTTCGTGTAAGCAAATTATGTCTGTTTAAGATTATCAAATTCTTTTAAAAAAATTTTATATTCTTGATGCTAATTTTTTTCTAAAAATGTCTCATAATCAAATGACTCATTAGATCTACAAGGACTTACATTGTATGCATAAGCAAAGGCTACTGAATCTCCGTGGGAGCGTTGATTATAACGCATCGCATGCAAATCTTTCTTACGAGGGAACCTTGATCGTACGATCTATCTGATATCCTGAACTGCATAGCGATTAATGCGTTATAACATCGATCAAATTTTTATTCTATAAAAGAATATAGGTATAAGCTAAAATTTATATGTGTTACTCTTGTCACAAAATAATAAGTTAAATATTTAATTCGATGGAGAGGAGAATAGAAATTATAGATCTCATCTTAATATCATTCTATTTGTATGTTGTACAAGATTGCAATAATTAATTAAGTACATCTAGAATATTTTTAGCCTTGTTATTAAAAATTTTTCCAAGAGAGCTTTTATATCTCATATAAACTATTTTTAACCTGTTCTCATTTTTATGCCCGTTTCTTACACTCTCAAGCACGCGTAGTCTATTACGAAGGAACATGACGAGTATATATGAGTGTTCATACATATGTATGAGTATTTTTGAGTAGCTTGCCTGTTTACAATACTCGTTTTTCAGTTAATGAGTGACAACATGTTAATATGTTTCTCTTTTATTTACAAGAGGAGGATCAGTGGGTAATAATAATTCTATTGAATCGTGCGGTTTCAAAATGTACAACGTAAGTGCTTAAAAGTGCTAAATCAGTATAGTTGAATATGCGTTTATACATCTGAAATTTATACACAGCACATTTTTATCACTCAAAAATAAATACTGTGCATTATTACTATTCGAATATAATAAACAGAACGGGCAATAACAATAGAAGAAGTAAAGATATAAGATTAAGTAAAAGCGGGGTAAACATTGGCGTAAGCGTATATATGCGTATATCAAAATAGAGGTAAAGATAAGAGAGATTGTAAAGTAATGGGTAACACAAAGAGCAGGATAAGGCGAAATGATAATAAGCATACGAAAGTGTAGATAAAGTACAATGTAAATTTGTGAGTAGAATGTATGTAGTAGGGTAAGAGGCGAAAGAATGGCTTATGGACGGATGCGTGTGGTAAGGAACTCATTGTAAACCAAGTCCCTTCTTGGCATGTAAAACAAGCCGAAGTAATAAATATCTATCTATCTATTACTATTCGAATATACCCGCTTTAACCACTTATTTTTCTGGAGAAGTTCCTGTTCACAATCTAAAACCGGATCATGCTTATTGAGCCATAATGGACGTTTTCACTACTGCACCGTTAAAAATTGACAGCAGAATTTAATGTAATATGTAATGGAAACAAATTTCAAGCAGGTACATTAAAAACATTTAACGTGCATTTAATGTAAATTTAACGTACATTAAATTTATCGTACATTAAATTTAATGTATAACTTAAAAATAAATTGAATTTCATAATATTTTTTAACAGCATAGTCAAATTAACCGTTCTCACAGGCTAAAAACGGTGAAGTAGTTTTGTAAGGGTTCCCATTACTGTCCAATATACGTTGTAGAAAGCGTGACGCGATTTCTCCCAAAAATTACACGATATTCCAAAAAAGCGCAAGATCCAAACAGAGAAAGGTTTGTTTTCGCACCAATCTGACGTGTATCTCTTAAACACCGGGCGATTCTCGTATCGGGCCACCGAATTAACTTCGCACATCGATTATCCGCGATAACATCGACGACGCGCTCGCGGGTACATCGCGCTCGCACCTTCGAATCCCGTCGTTTATCCCGTCGACACACGCATTCCGACACACGCATTTCGACACACGCGCAAGCTAACGCGCGACAATTCAACACGTTTTCGCAGTTTCGCAGTATCTTTCCGGCTAAACGAAACCGTCAGGTTCGACGCGCTCCGACCGAGCGGCCGGGATGCACCTGTGGGTACACGATGCACAACACCCAGAGCTTCGCCGCGTAAAACACTGCCCCACTCTCGGCGTGGTGGTGAACGACGTCGGCGTCAGACCAATCTCCGGCCACGCGAACCGTCTTAAACTACTTATTTCTTCGCGAGATCCGCTTATCTCGATCCTGAAGCCGAGATCTCTCTCGTTCTCTCGCTCTCGCGCTCGCGCTCGCGCTCGCTAAAAATACCGCAAAAAGATTGCTACATAGAGGCACGCAAATTACCGGTCTGCGCTTAATTGCGGCAAAATTACGCGAGATTTAATTTTCGTTAAACTCGACCCACGTTTCGTCCACGTCTCTCGAAAGGCTTGATACCACTCGCTATTAAGTGGTCTACTTGTACAACGGTGGACGCGCCGGCCGGTTGATTGACTGGTCCAAGGATATTGACCAGATAATTCTCTTCTGTCGCGCACGTATTTGTCCTTTGCGAGAGCAGCATATAGTTTCATATTGACAATGAAGAACGTTGAAATTGGTAAGGTCATGTAACTCGCGAAGGAGAATATTTAAGCGATTGGTTATTGCTCGCTCTCGTTTATCTCTTGTCCGGGGGCCGCCATAAGAGATTGGCGTAATCTTTGTTGGCGCATCTATAAAATTATCACCGTCGCTCCGGCGTGTTAGACCCTTGTTGAAAGTCGAGGTGCATTTGGTGTCCTACGAACTAATTTATGCTCATTTACTTCTGGAATTATGACCGTCCTTAGCACGAATAAATGCGGATTAAAAGTTACGCGGCGGAGCGATGTTGAGCGAGCTCGCAAGCGTCGTCGGAGCACCGCTAAGTGTCCGTGCGAATTTAAGGCTGCTCTGTGGTGCGAGAAAGGACACATAACAAAATGAGCCGTAAAATATGACACTGCCCAAGGCGCTTCCTTCCTATATGTATGCGCGCGCGCGCGATCGATCTTGCCCGGTATTACTGGGTTCTTATCTCATCTTTGGAACTCGTTTAAGACTCGTTTCGGCACCTCAGTTCTCCCGATTGCGTCCGCTTCAATTACCGACGTTCTTGTTCCAAGAACGGACACGTCCACTACGGAATTTACGGGTTCTACCAATTTTACTCTTGTGCGCTTTTGCCCCAAACGGAGCCTCAAATGAAGCGTTCTTACACAATGTGCGACATGAACGTCAAATTTCGAAAAAGTCATTCTAAAAAGAAAAGAAAGGGAGTAGTAGCTGTTAAAAAGAGCGGTAGCGTAGGAAAAAGGCTTGACGAAGAAATAAGCTCTCCATACAGCAGAAGACCGGTTGCTTATCAAATCGCACTATTTGAAGGCTTCTTAAAAATCGTTATTTAAAAATTTATGACAATACAAAAAATTCTGAAAAAAAATATATATGAAGGGAGAAATGTTAGATTTTATTATGACAAAGAAAATTAAAAATGTTCCCCATAATTTCTTAATTATAAGCCTTTATGTCATAAGTAGTGCGATTTCGGCAACCTTACCCTATACGAATCAATATTTCTGTGAAGCGAACGTTTGATCGTTGCTGTAATATTACTGAAACATTTAGCGATTCTGTGCTATACGGTGCTCTTTTCTCTGATCTCTTCTTGAATACAGACGCATCTACATGCGATAAGACCTTGCGTTACTGCTTTCAATTTAACCCGCAGGTATATCTTCGCCAACAACCGAGGGAGATCTATTCCCTACACCGTGCGAAAAAGCGGCCCGAGAATCGAAGGCGAGGCTAGCCGCGATTCGTGACTTTCGCGTGTTAATTTGGCAGGGTTTGCGTGCCGCCTGTATACTTAGCCGCGTAGATAGGCATACACTTAACACCTGTGAGTCCGCGCGACTCGCAATAAGTATACGCTGGCCGGACGGCCGCTCACGAACGGCGTAGTAAACGCGGATATCTCGTGCGAGAGAGAGGCGTGCATCTATTCATCCCGGCGGAAAACTGCGGCGGCGCACACTGCGCGCCTCCCCGAGTTCGACGGGGTGTTAAGTTCACGAGCCGCGTTAAAGCACCGGATGTTTCGCGATGCGTGTACGACCTATGTAGCACGACTGCTGGCAACCAGCGAGGATTTGCGAACGTTAACGCGCACGTGTTGACGTAAAGGTTAAGCGAATCGCAGCCCTCGAAGTCTTGGAAACGCGCGATTCGAAGACGACGACCGGAATCGACTCGATATTCTACGATTTTCAACAGCTCTCGCAAAGTCGTTTACTTATGTCTTACAAATTCGCGTTGATTATTCGATTAATTTATAATTTGATAATATAAGAAATTATATTATTTTTATACACCTCAGTATCAAATAATTAAGCTTTTATTTTAATTTAAAGAAATAAAAAATAGAATAATATTGCATACACTGAGAAAAAAATATCTTTAATAAAAAAATTATTTACTCGATGAGTCTCAGTAGCTGAAATTACTTGCAGTCAACTTGAAAATTTCTTAATGTGAAATATTTATATAAATAAAATAAAGAAATGATTTTTATTAAAGTAATTTTTTCTTGCAGTTTTAGAAAATATTTACTGTTGAACTATTTTTATATTCAAGATACAATCAGATTTTTAAATCTAAAAAGCAATTAAATTAAGTTCAATAATATTATTAGTTTATTTTAAGGTAATACGTCTATTTAAAAATAATTATTTTCACTTAAACGAAACAAGCACTTTTGTAACAAAATAAGTATATGGTTTTAAGAAAATGTATTTTTTTCATTAAAAAAATTTTTTCTTAGTGTGAGATAAATAAATATTAACTTTCTCTGGGAATGGGATTTTTTGCCATACTGGTCGCTGTTTACTTATTAAATTTAGTGCAATATAAACAGTTGTAATATTCAGAATTTGGATTATAGAAGAATTTTTAGAATTAGTAGTCATCATTGACATATGCAGCAGCAAGTCTGAAACGAAACAATGCAACTATGTGGAACTCAGCCTTTGCACTGCAATCACGTTCCAACCGTTGCATATTGACGAAAACACGTGACCATGCGTAGAAATTTTCGTTTCTCCGACTCCACCATTGTCCGAAAGTGTCGAACCATGCATATTCACGAAACGCACCGTGATGATTGCATATAACATTCGTGCATCACGTACGAAGAGCGAATCATCGGTGTTGATGATAATACTCATGTGCCATGTTGTCTCTGGACTCGAGATGTTTGTTGTTCGCGACGCTACCTGCCTACAGATATCTTATTAATTTTTTTTCAGATATTAAATAGGTGCTAGATAAAAATAACAATACTCGGTTCTCTATCGGAAGACGAACAGTTACGAGGACGATAACACGAAATCTCCTTCTTTCTTTCTGTATAAAAGCGATAAAATCCGATAACGACTTATACTGATAAACTATCTGAGAGAGATCGCGGAATGCAGTGCGAATAAAAATCTACGTAAACAAATCCCACGTACGTGCTAGTGAAATAATCGACTGCCGCGCGTTACACCATTATTTGCAATAATTATTAAATAAAAAATTATCGTGGATGCAGTCACGAAGCTTTCGATACGATAAGTGTATACGACGTATACTTAAAATACAAGACAGTTTTTTTAGTGGTAAAATTCCTTCCTTTTTACTTTTATCGAATTGCGTAAACAGAATGATTGATTCGAGTCTGGCGCTCCCGGCAAACCTTATCGATAAGGAACAACGACTATTTTTCGCGCTCGTAGGTGAATAAAGATACGCTCGTATACATATTGATCTAAGCGACGATCTCATTAATTACTGTCGATCGAACTAAGAATTAACATGCATCGTTTGTTGCTTCAGAAATACACCGGTGGACGGTCCCTCTTACCTGCTCGCTACTCACACAAGGCGCAAATTAAAATCGGAGATGATCATTTTGATATGCCAATGAAAGGTTACGCTTGCAACGTGAAATCTGATCGTTCGCAGCGGAACAGAGCCACGCCGGTTGCATGTTTCAGACGTCATAATTAAAGATTTTAACTGCCACGACGGCCGAAATACCATCAGCCTTAGGCGCATAGAGCTTTGTTTCAATGAGGAGATAATTTCTCTTGAAAATATGACCGACGTAACTCTTTTTGCCAATTTAAGTCACGAAATATCGCTCTTTATCGAGTTATAAAACTACTATTATCAAGAATGTTGTTAATTAATGATTTAAAAGTTTTATTATTAATCGTATATCGTACTGAAAATCTTTCGCAATTTTAACGTGAATAACGGGAGTGATTCGAAAAACGCGGCAGCGTATAGACTTGGCATTGGTTAGCTTAACGTGTCTCGAGTTCGATTGCCACGCGATTGCATGGTCCTCCTATATGCGGCGCCTGCCTATTCCAACTGCAATCTTGCGGTCGGTATTCTGCGCGGGACGCGATGCAGCAACTTATTATTGCCTCTGGTGAGCCGAGCGATTTCCTCGGCCTTCCGACAGACCGATGGAGGCGATGATGAGAGCACCGGGGCTAATTCGCGAAACGGTGTCGGATGCATCATAGAGTTCTCTCTCTCTCTCTCTCTTTTTCTCTTCTCTCTCGCGAGCTCCAAGAAAGAGTCACGCCCTCCTCGTTACCCCGGAGGGGCTGCCGCCTCCCTTTCCTCTATCTCCTCCCGGCGATAATATCTCGGCAAATACCGACCCGGGGAACCCTTTAGCATCGGCCAGGCTGCCGCCTGTGCGCGTAATGCCCTAAAATTAAACAGCCCACGGCGCCGAGGGCGACCTGCTCGTCACCCATCACCATACCCGGTTCTCCTTGCAGTGCTGACTGGTCTCTGTACGATAAATAAAGATAATCCGAATGTTTTTTTCCATGACGCGGACGGAGAGAAAATACTGCATAAAATTATTGCATGTCTTCCCAATTTAATTAGAATAAAAATTGAAAAGGTCGTTGCAACATAAACTTTCATTTTTTTAAATTTATTTAAGCGATAACTTTCTGATTGCTATCGATATGAAATTACTGCAGGAAGTTCTTAACGAAATGTCATGTCCGCATCTTTCGTGATATTTTTCTAGAGTTTCTTCTTCATGAATGAAACATTCGCAGTATGATCCCGTGTTTTTTCATCTTCAAGCCATCAGAATGATAGAAGCCAAGGGGACGGCGTTAATAACATCGAGCTGCATTCGCAGACGGGCGAACCTCAGCTGTGGCATATCGGGAGCGAACGAAGACGGAATTCAGCTAGAGGGTTTGCGTGACGATACGCGTGGCGCCGGCGTTATAGAAAGGATGCCGCAAATTTAGCGGCGGCGGTAAACAACAATCTCGTTGCCAGCATGAATTCGGTTGGTTTCAAACGTCCTGACACATTTATGATTCACCAGCGCGTATGCAGATCGATCGTTCGCATCACAAATGATGCACCCAATTCATAAAGCGACTGTTGTAATTATCTTGCTCGAACGTGCTGTTATTTGAGAACTCAATATGATATTAGTCGGTGTTCATTGGAGAGATATTTTCTTCATTAACCTTTCGTGGGGTCATACTTCTTGAAAGTTCCGTAATAATCATACTGGGGTCAAAATGATCCCAGCGCATTTAACCGGTTGACGTATTCACAGTTTTTGTTGTTTGAAATAAAAAAAATTGTTACATATACTTTAAACATTGTAGAACATGGAAATACAACGGTTTTATCAAGACTGTAATTGTAACATATTTTAAAAAATCGCGAAAGTAAACATTTTTGAAGAATGAGTTTTATTTAAAGATCATAACTTTTAATTCATTTTTGATATAAAAATTGAACTTAAAGATATAGAGCCACAAACTTTTTTGGGGTTAAATTGACTTTGTGTGATCATGAAGAATTAATTTCAAATTTATCTTTGTTCGATTTGTAGAAAAATACATATCACCATGTTGAAGCTACACGGTTGAAAAAATTGTGTTACATTAGCATATTTTTAAAATCATTTTCACAATTCTACATTTTATGTCTGTTAAATTCAGTTAAGCAGACATGTGTTAAATTTATACATGATTACTTAACGCAAAAACTTTAACCAGCAGATTTTTTCACAAAAGTACACAAATTTTCCAACAGTGTATTTACACAATATAAAATTCACGAAATGCTGTATGATTTTTGAAGTAAAATCAAACGTGATCTCATATGTATCCGATGAAAATCAATCTGACGATCGGTTGTTCGCGTTGGAGTTCTGAACGAACGCGATGGGAATTAGCGGCTTTTCGACAATAATACGGTAGAAAATAGGGAAGGCGCCACTAAACGCTCACCTAATGGCCCGTCAGCGAAGAGCGGCAGTGACAGATTATTAGCTGGAGCATCTGCTAATGCAGATCTCCGCCGCTGTTAAAGCGAGATCCCGGGACCACCGTTGCCTCGACTGAAGATTTACACCTGCACCTTTCAGATAGCATCTCCGACGCATTGTCGCCCGTCTGATATCCGATACGAGATCGCTTCCCGTGAGACCGTTGCTGTATGCTCAAATTTATAGCGGACACCCGCCATCCGATCAAAAAACTTTCACGACACGAGAGAGAATTCTAGTAATAAAAAGAAATGTCGACTCGTGCTATAGCCTGCGGAATACTTAAAAATCTTTAAACATTCGTCGCCGAGATCAAAATTTCTGTAATCGTAACACGGTTGCAATCTTTATTTCACAGTAATAAAAAAATTGCAAATATTTTATATTATTATTCAATGCATGGGAAGGAATAACGTATTTGTAATTTTTCATAAATTTCACTAAAAACCACTTTCGTAAGGTGCTTTGTATTTGACGAATCCAAACGAAACGGAAGGTTTCGTAACTCGTAGACTACGTTCGCGATTTCCGTTCCGTGTTGTGAGGTCCTGGCAAATGTTCAGGTACGCGTTACGAGGCGGACGGCTCACTGGAACGAACCAGCGGCGATAAATCAGAATCATTAGGGAATTGGCCGCGCCTTTCACGATTCCTAAGTCGCTTCTTGCGGCCATCACCGAGATTTACGCCCCATAAAAATGTGTATCGCCGCGCGCGGTTACAAGCTTCTTCTCTCTTCCTCCGGCTCTCGCCCGGCCAGCTGCACCTCATTCTTAAGCCGCGCTGATCGTGAATTACGGAGAGCAATCGGAGAGGAACGTCTTCTTCTTCACCTTCGGCGACCCACCGAAAGAGTCGAGGTTTCCCGCCGACAGCGCAGGTTAACGGTAGTTGTTAATTTTACGATCCGGTCGATTAGTGACGATACGACGATACGAAACCGATTTCTCCCTCCCTCGCGTCGCATTGTATTGAAATATATCGTTTTTATCAGCTCATAAATCGCATAATTCGATCGTCGCGTGGGTGTGCCTGCGTACTGGAGCGGAATATCCGCACCCGTCTGCGAAGTGAACATGACAAAATTAGAGATGCTAGACTAATTCAAGTAGGGAAAAGTTGCTAAATGCGTAACGGTCTCCTAAAGCGTACTTATTCAATATTTTACATTTTTACTTCATATTAGCAACACTTAGTGACAAAAATTAAAAAGTTAATGAGAAATAAATTACATATGGACAAAATTTAACAAGTTTTATTTCACAATCGGATACATCTGCTGTAAATTTTTCATCAACTTATATGTAACTGATAATAACGTAATTATGCAATTTTATTTTGAATTGTTATATTTTCATAAAATTTGATGCAGAATTTTACACTTATTGTATATACATATTTACAATTATTATAAAAATTAAGTCAATATATTTATAAACACTTACAAGTTTGCTAATTGATCGTCACCACAAATTTTACTATAAAGAAATGATATTAATGTAAGATTGATAAGTGATAATAGTAAATAACTTAAGTGATATGCATTTGGCAACTTTCTCACCGCAATTATGACTTTCAAAATTTCGCCGAAATCACTCACAGTCGATCGTCGATCGCAACGATTGCGATTACCTACGCAAATGCGAGTACTACGTTGACGTACTTCACTTGATCTCTTAAGTGAACTCTCTTGTGCCTCTCTCATCACAATGCACATTAACTTCCGCGTTTTTATTACGATCAGTCTGGCGAAAGAAAGGGAGACATTTGCAATTTCGCGATTTCCGTCGGAATGTCCGTTACTGAGTAAAAAAAAGCACACGACGCTGAGATTTCCATATGGCACAACGCGTTGCGCATATAACTTCGACGATCGAGTAAGCATGCTCAAAGTCCATGTTGAATTGAAATCGACTTACGACTCGAGCTTGGCACCTCTCGGAATACGGATATCGCGATAGTCAAATGTCAGAAAAACGAGAAAATCATGTAAATATCAACCTCGACGAAAAAGGCGAGTTGGGTGAGTGCAATTTTCCACGTTTTTCTTCTTTTTTATGTACATACGTGCGACAACGCAGAACATTGCCAAAGTATTCGATGACGATTGGCGCCAGACTCTAGTAACATCGATTTTACTTCGGATGCTACTTCACCAAACGACACAGTCGATGCAAATTGACGCGAACTTCGTGGCGAACATAACAAATTATTTCTTTTCTGATCTTTGTGGTGATGTATATACGTGTCAAAACATGAAAAATATAAAAATTTTATAGATTGCTTTAATTATTATCTACTTTTGAGTAGCTATGTAAATTTTAAGCCAATTATTTTGTTGGTTTAAAAATTATTCAATTATTTGTTTGCTCTTTATTCTTACGTAAAATTGCATTTTATAGTATTTATTTAACGAAAGTAATATTAATTTAACGAAAGTAAAGTACGAAAGAGTTTATTTGGATCTACTTAATAGTTAAAAAAATTAAAAGTTATTTACCAAAAAGCAAAATTATTTTTGAAAAAAAAATTTTTTTACTGCATAAGCCATTGTAAGCCAAATTATTCATTGTTTTATTCTTTGCTGGTGTTTTAGATAAAAAAATTTTAGTTTCTCATAGCTAAATTTTTATGATTGTAAAATTTATTGTCATTGATTAGGAAAAAAAGACTAAATCTAAGGAGCCTATAATTTTTAACGTTCGATAACTTTTAGCTGTATATCCAAAACAGTTCGAAATTTTAAAACTTCTTGGGATTGTTTTTTTGTCTATTCAACGACAACAAAAGTTTCGATCGGGAACACCCAACTTTGAAACAAGATACAAAGCATGAAACAATGAATAATTGGCTTCTAATGACTTATGCAGTGAAAATGATTGTATTTTGCTTTTTGATAAATAGCTTTTAAACTATTAAATGGATCCAAATAAATTCTTTTGTATGAGTTTTTCTTAGTTTTATTAATACATGGAAAATATTTGGCATTAAATCATAATGCTATCTTCGCATCGAATTTGAAAATATGCAGTTGTTCATCCAATAAGAAAAGTGTGTTCATATTTTATATAGATATTCAAATGATACAACAATCTATGATATTTAAAAATGTTTAATGATACTTTGAGATGTGACACGTACATCTCCCTAAGAATTTCGAGAAAATAATTCTGCGCGACTGATGGGGATGGGAGCTGTAAAGTAGAATAACTATCTTGAAGTGATTCCGTCGGACATTTTTCTATGCCTCGGCGACCGATTATCTATCCTTTCTCAGGGCATCAACAAGTCGGCCGAGACCGCGGTGCATTTCCACGTCGCATTCGCTTTCGAGGCACGGGCATAAATTAGTAGTACGTGCCACGCGTGTAACGGAGAACTCGCGTCCTGATTGGGGAGATTAGAGGGATTATAAGACGAGAGAACCGCTGCGCCACACCGGTCGATTTTTCTGGCCGGTTCAATTCAGGGGAATCGTGAGTCGCGTCTCGACTCATCGTATCTCGCCCGCGATGCCGACGTCGACCGTACGTCTTCCCGCGTCTCGAAGAAATTCGGTCCTCCTTCTCCATCGGGTTTGCCCGATGGGGCACGCCGCGCCGGGAATCTTAATGCATGGATACAACCCGTTGCGCCCGTTGTGTCGCGCGAATCTCGCGCCAATAAATAACCCTTTTTAATAGCTTATTCGCGTCACGTATATCCCGGGTATCTACATGATCTACGTGCGACGCCGCTCTGATACCGCCTTCCCCTACCGTCACCTGTCGGCCTTTTTGGCGATCGTTTGCTTTTCTGTCAGCGCCAAAGTAGATTATATCATTCTTTTTATCGTATATTAAGTAACCGATCTCGCTTTTCTTTTCTCGGAAAATGTTTAATGACTATAAATACATGTTTTTCGTAAACATTTAACGTGATAGCGCGATAAACGTTAAATATTTACAGTTATCGAGGGCGAGCACGCGCACGCTTCTCTAAATACTTCCTCGTTCGAGGAAGACTCGGGGGACCGGAAGTCCGACACCAACGCGGAATGACTCAAGCCTCCTCCACTTTGGCGGATTTCAGACTAATCGAGAAGAGCAGAGAAGCGAGTCGGACCTCGCGGGATGAATAATTGTTTACACGAGTCCGAACGCGGACGCGTTTAGCGCGTCGGGCGTGTTCTGTGCAGTGTATCCATCGCGCCTACTCATCTGTATCCCCTAGGAAACTGTAACCGGTCGGTCCCGTGCACCGAGATGGCCGATAGCCTCTCGCCAAGTTCTCAACAACGAATCATTCCGTGCTTACGATTCCACCCAACGGTGGCGCAACGAGAACCAAAAGAAAGGGAGAGAAAGAGAGACAGACAAAGGTGAAGAGAGAGATTGCGATGTGAATATACAGAGTATATTCCGGACTAGCCGGATGTTCCTTCGGCTACAGATGATAAAGTCTGATTTAAATGGAAACAGCGGTCGTTGCAACAAGACTAGTTGGGGCACGAGGTAAAAAGCAAATCATGGAGTGACTTAAAAACTCGGCAGGTCGTTCGTGTTAAAAATATGCGTTAGAAAAAACATAGCGTGCGTATCTAATTGTGGCGATGTGTGTCTAAAGTCGCGCAGCTCGACGCAACTTTTAAAACAGGAGGGAAAACAGTCCTCCTCTGACGCTACTCTGCGCGATGACGCGGTGCTTCCACCACGTGGCATTCGCGAAAAGCCATCGAACGCTCGCGAACATTTACCTTTGGGCGCATGCCACTCGTAATGGTGCGCATAGCACCCCAATGATTCAGAGTATTGCGAAAAATAACGTGTCTGGGTGGGTGTCGAGGAACGATCGCGATCAACCGCGGGTGATTCAAAGGAAATTTTTAACTCCCGCCATGTGTGAGCCGGTGTAATGTTGTGTGTCGTTATTGTAGCGCCCTAATTACGCCATTAAGATTGTCATTGAGATAATATTATAACGCTTTGTAATTATAGCACTCTCGCGCGGGAGGAAGGGAGGGGGCAAATGTCCACTTGTGTGACTAATAGCGAGATCGGTTATTATGATACATGTATACAACATATAATCCGCATTGTCAAATAAAAATTTCTCCGTCCTTTCTCCCCTTCTGTTGGACTTTTTAAATAACGTCGCGCGTTTACACCTAAAAACCTGCTAAAAACCCGCCTTCTATCATATCGGACGACGTGTTTACGAAGCGCGGATGGCTATCTACGCGGGGATCGAGGAAAAAGGAGCGAAAAAAGGCCAGGGATGCGTAAAGCATTCCCGATATCCCTTTCCACGACGTTATAAACCACGGCGTTCACAATAAGATGCCGGATAAGAGGTCGTGAAGTGGCCGCGTGAACGTATAATTTGCCGGCGTTTGTTTGTCCCGGTAATTAATGGTACACGGTACCCCATAACGTATCAGATTGTAAAAAAAAGGTCTCCTCTCTCTCTCTCTCTCTTTCCACGAGACCAAGGCCCGAAACGACTCGCGCGCCTTGACAAAGTGGATTTCTACGAGATGTTCCCTCCCGAGAGGGACACGGAGGTGCGAAGGATGAGCCGTGAGAGCCGGCTACCAATCCTCCGGGCTTCCATGGAAGCCACGCGGTAAATACCGCGCCGTGTCGTACGTGCGGCTACATAAGTTTACATAATTCCATCGCGACACAGGGTGACCGGACACAGGGTGACCGCCGCCGCTGCCGCCGTCATAAACTTTACTGTTCTCGCATTAGTATATCATCGTCCGTATCTCGATCGTAAAAACGTAATGAGGCAGGAAAAGGAAAACGAATGACCGCTCGTCCATAGAAACTTTGTGTATTCTCTGGATTTTTTTTTTTACAAAATATCAATATAGAAACGGTAATTTTAATAAATTAGCGACTGGGAAACGGATCGACAAACTCGGGAATGCTTTAACAAAAATATTGTAATTACACGTGTTTTATTTTCGACTTACACTGTAACTCTCCATCGCGACGCGCATGCCACGGATCTCTTCAGGTTTTAATCCGTGATTTCACGGCTCCGACATACTCGTTCCTTTCGCAATTCGCCCGTCGATTGCCACGTGGTCATCGCGTGTTCCTGGCTACTCGTAAGAACGGAACGGAACGAATGTACGAAATACGATCGCGTAATATCACGCTGAGACGTCGGTCGTCGCCGCGCTTGATGGAGGAAAGGCAACGTGCGCGCACGGCGTTTCTTGACTTTAACGTGATCGAGGGCCTCTCACGTTGACGTGCACCGCGAAGTACGTCACCTGGCGAGAGTGTTGCCAACGTTAACAGTTAGTTCACAGCGAGTCCCTGTGTGACTGACAATAATCTATTACCATCGAGAGACGCTAAGATCCTCCTGAGATTAACCTTAAAACGAAAAAAAGCGGCTGCCCCATCGACGAACAGAGCTGCTTTTGCTCGAATCTGAAGAATTTTGACGTACTATCATTTTTTTGTTCTCGCGTATTAATAAACTTTTTACGAGGATATCTTTCCTCGTAATAATTTATTTTTCATAAGGCTACTATTAATGGCAGTCTTGTAAGATCGTATTGCTTGTTTATCTACATAAAAACAAAATAATAAGATTTGTGTAAGCATCACGTTCCACTTCATTCATTTAAAACCGCTGATCGCACAGCTTTTCACGCAGGCGTAGAAAGCTGGCTTCTTCTTCGTACCATACCATAAAGTGAGCCGCTTGATGATAATTAAGTCGGAGATGGGCTAATTACTTTCACATTTTTTCTTGATTTTAGCTTCAATTTGCATAAATTAAGCGTAATGCAAATTCACGATCGTTTTACGCAACACACAGTTGGCAATATCTCCCGTGTTAAGCGACTTAACGATTGGCTAATTGTTAATACCTCCAGCACCATCGCATGCTTGTACGATGATGATGTTACGAGATTCACACCTTATTCAAATACAAAAGTCGTAACAGTGCTGTAAATACGTCGAAAGCAATGTTCTCGATTGATCGTTTATTTGCTAATGAACGATTGTCAATTATTCTGACAATTAAGCAGGGATGGCAAGTCGTTACTTCTTCGTTACTTTATCGTTACTTTTATTCTTTTATAATAACGATTTGGTAATGACGTTAGAATTTTTTATTATGGTAATAATAACGCTAGAGATGGAGAACAATCACTTTTAATAAACCACTTGTTGCAATATTCATTGAAAAAAGTAACTCGTTAGTTGACTCGTTACGTAACGAAGAAAAGTAACGCAAAAAATAACGCGTTGCTTTGCCTCGTTACGTAACGAGGAAAATTACAAGTTAGTATTTTTCAATGAATAATGCATAATGATAATGAGTTAATTGTCAAAAGTGATTATTTCAACTCTGGTCTTACTATTATTGGAACATTGTAACATTATTACCAAATAATAAAAAAGTATTATAAAAAAGTAACGAGTAACGGCGTTACTTACTGTAACTCGTTACTTGCTATCTCTGCAATTAAGGGTTACACAGAGAAAGATTAGTATCAAATCAATGATTCGTGGTTTCATATATAAACAAGAATATAAAATCTTGAAAGAATTTATAATCTTAAACAGACATAATTAACATTTGTTAATATGAAGAAATTTTGTTTAATGTAAGTTAATTACGTCTGTTTAAGATTATCAAATTCTTTCAAGTTCTTACATATTTTTTCATATTCTTACTTACATATAAAATAATGAATTGTTGATTTTATACTAATTGTTTCTGTGTAGATCTCCCCTTAAAAAAAAACCACTAAAGTGTTTTAATAAACTGATTACAATATGTGACAATATTTTATCAGTTACTGATGCAATAATATCAATCATTGATTTAGTAATCGGTTTATTGAAACACTTCATTGGTTCTTTTTCTTAAAGGTCAAAACATATTATTCAAGAACATCTTGAAACTTGAAAGTTTCTAAGGTGAATCTTAATTTAAATATTAACACATAGTCTAGTAGGTACGGCAACGTGGCACTTTTAAGGAACAACGATTATCTTTCACTACGTAGGTTTTCTTTTTTTTCTTAAATTAATTTATTTCATTATAACTTAATATTGCAAATGTATAACAAATGTATGCTTTATTTTTTCCAATTTAAAAAAAAATATTAATGCCCAATTGAAAATCGGCGCTGTAATACATGCGCCAAAAAGTTTTTCTTCTTTATAAAGAATGAAATCATTTCATCTTTAATTCTTCATATCACAAATGTAAACGTTCCGGCTCGAATTTTTGCCGGCTCGAATCTTCAGTACTTTCCCAATTAAATATGTACTTTGTTTTTTATTTTTAGATTTTACATAACAATATATTTCATTCAAATTTAGAGATTTAAGTCTGTTGTTGACTCGCATAGTTGGAGTCTAACTACCTCAAACGCAAGGCTATGTAGCAGTCTATATAAAGGCATCTGCGGATGACTGCATTACGACATCACTGAAAAATTTGCTCAAATACGTCTTGGAATTCACCGAAATAATACTCGTCGATACGTATACTCGGAAATTCGGTCACTTGGTTCGCGTATGAACGAGATGCGGGTTCACATTGTATATCACAGAGAGCTGCGTCCCCCGATGCATCGACCGGTCTAAGAACCGCGCTGACAGAATCTTCGTGGTAGCACACGCGCGGGTATACATAAAAACGTCAATTCATCGAAGTGCGTGCGCTCTCTTACGTCGCAGTATGCATTCTCCCGGATGCGGTTTACGCTTTCAAAACAAAATGTTTCATGTTTAATGTATCAAGGCACTTTGAATTGAACGTAACGTTGACGTTTGCGAAATTCCGGCCATACTTCGAGTCAAGAACGGTGCTAAAACTAACTACTACGATTTTATTGGAATATTTAGAATTACAATTGGATTAGCTCGCACCCGTGATTATTTCTATTCAATGTTTATCGAGAATAGAGGAGCTCTCCGATTGTTTCAAGAAAATCTGGACGCCTGGCTTAAACCAAGCTTTCTAAATATTTTTTTGGCCGATTGCGTCTAATACAGGCGGACCTCGAATCTTATTTCGAACGGGATCCAAGATGTTAACCGGCGTTGATCAGAGGACAATAGACAACATCGGCGGTGTGCAAACAAGCAGAATTCATCGCCCATCAGACACCATCTTTATGTCCGCCGGCCGTGGATAATCCAAATGCCAACTTGTTCGAGGAAACTCAATCATCCCGGAGATTCCATCTAATCCGTTTAAACGACGTCGGCGACAGTGCCCAAATGCGACTCCGTACCAAGCGACGATGCGCCGGTGAACGCAAGCGAAAGCGCACACGCGCGCTAGAATGCGCCCATTATATCCCCCACAATATACAGTCCCTCGACAAAATATTAAGAGAAGTAGGATGTAAATATAAAAATTCTACTCATGAAAAAGATTAAAGATGTTTAGTTATACAATACGAGCTAAAAGCTATCAAAATTTTTAAACCGAAGGCTTCTCTAGATTTATTCTTTCTTTTCCTGATCAACAACAAAAAATTTTAATTGCAAATGTCCGAATTTTGGCCTTGGAACTAGCTCCAAAGTAGAAAACAATGAAAAATTTTATGAAAAGAATGATGTTTCAACATTGAAAAGTGAGATACAAAAGAATAAAAATTAATGAAATAATCCAACGAATAAAGAATTACAGCTGCATCTAGGTAGTGACAGTAAAATAATGTTATTGCTTTATTTTCGCTGTCATTTTGATCAAATTACGCTTTAGAGCCAATTAACTTTAGCCTTTAATCCGACCATGTCGTCTAGTAACCAGAAGCTTCATCACAGGAATGTCAAACATTCATCTGTCTTCTCGGTAGGTTGCATCCTCGCCCGTGGATAGTAATAGGTACGCTGCTTTCGGAAAACGACGTTTCCCCCTTATCCATTATCGTCGTGAGTGGCCAGGTGATCGCGCTGCTCTATCTGGCCCGATCAGACCGAGTGATCTCAAAGTATAGGTCTATATCCACCGCACGCGGGTCCAAATTAAGAGAAACGGACGAGACGCTTGGCGTAGATAACAGTCGGCGCTATAGGACAAGCCACTGGCACTATCGCAAATCACGACCGTATCGCTGAGGTATCGAGCTAATCGTGGATCGTGGACTTCCTGGACCTGAAACTCTTGCGTTTACCTCGGGGCTCGGGAGGAACTGCCACTTTAGACCGGAGAGTTTTGTGTAAAGGAAGTTGAAGCCTGTGTTTCATAATGAAGCTTCGACAAAATAAATAATATTACCAAACGACGAGAAAGCGTAATCGTGCAGGCTGAAGATTACAAAAGTCACATAAGAATTCAATTTCAAAAAATCATCAGTCTTAAAACACAATATTTCAAAGTAACTCACATCTGACAACTGTATCTCGAGTTTAACGATGTGTCGTCTATATTTTTTACCATTCCTGTGTAATGTACTTTTGAGGAAGAGAAAGGGGAGGAGAGAAGAAAGAGAATTCCAAAGCAAGGGACAGTGAAAGCGGCGTGAGTTAGGTCTTTATCGATAGATTCATCCCATTTTGAATCCCATTGTGATAAGACGCGACATCGAAATTTAATTAAACGTGCCTAGCCGTCTGACGGAGCTTAGTGCCTTTTAGTCATGATGTTTACGAGCTCGAACCGTTATAGCTTTCCACGCGACCGAACTCGAGATAATGAAGATACACCCGCGTTAAGAAAACATACGGTGAAGATTAATGATTCCGGGCGATTTGATAACAATGCAGTTCACTGAAAAAGCAACCGCGCGATTCACACCAGATTTAACGGGCAGATAAAAAATGTTATGTGTACAAATACTGCTGTTAAGAGACGTTCCGTGATTATCTCGGTGTCTCTTAACGTTGGAAATGCGCACTGCGTATCAATTAGTCGGTTCTCGCCGTGCATACGCGGCTACAATTACGACTGGACCGCGGATCGGTGAGATCTAAAGAAATTTCCAAGACCGTTGGGGTCGCCATAAAATAATATTGTCCAACCGAATGCCGGAGAGACTCGAGAATTTGGACAAATTATTTCTCGAGTCGTCGCCTTATTTATTTATGTTGCTCTCGTGATCTCAGTAGAAGATGTTATTACAAGGACCTTTCCACGATACGCGACGATGATCATATAAACGTTGGCAGGACTCGGATAATATCGGTTTTGTCAACGGCTTCGGTGTCCCTCTCGTGCCTCCTTTTCCGGAGCTGTGTGGGCAACGGAAAGGGAATTACCAAATGGACAATAAAGAGGTACATACATTTTGGTCGCCATTACCAATGATAAATCAATTGTCACGAAATAAAAAACAAATGTTGAAATATTTATGAAATATCCTTTCCGCTTCTTGCAATTGTTGAAATTGTTCTTCATACAAGATATAGTGATAATGTAATAAACATTTCTCTTAAGGGAATCATGAAGCAAAGTGTCGACCCCCTTTTTAAATTAAAATATATCTTTGAATTGATCATAGAATTCCAAATTCTTTTGCACAATTAAAGTACGCACAAATTGAAAAGAACAAAGAGAGTTGTTAGATTTCATAAAATAAAACAAATTTTTTTATGTGCTTAACAAATTGTTTCGTTATTAGAGCACAAAATCATCCTTTGCTTTTTTAATTTCTGTACATACATTGTTAAAAATCGGTAAGCACAATTTCAAGCAGATACAAAAAGATTTACCGTTATCAAAAATGCACTAATTTGCATAATATGCATACTTCTTATAGATACATAAAATTTAATTGTGTAAGGATTTGGAATTTTGTAAAGCCAATTCAAGGATAATTTCTAATAAAAAATGTTGGTAATTTGCTTTAAGATTCTCTCTTCTAGCAGAGAGTATAAATTCTTCTTCAGGAAATAACTCCCTTTCACATCGTACAAAACGATCGTTCCATTGTTCAACACGGCTTTATCAGACATAGTACTATACACGAGAAGGAGTATTGATCAATCGATCGTAGTGGATGCAACAACGACGCGTACAGCTTTCCGTTTTGTTACTTGGCCGCACACGAGTCGCCGTATCACGATTCGTAACACGCGCGTCATGTACTCCGGTGTTGTCTGTTTCTTTAGCAAACATCGGCGCATCGCGTGTGGCCGAAAACATTTCTTTCGTTCGCGAATTTCGGGTCCCGTATGAAATCCTTGCGCACGCGGTTCTTCGAGGGATCCTCGAGAAGTACTCGGAAAAGATGTGCTTTTAAAGATCACGTAACGTATTTAATTCATGGGTGCAGCCGTAAGAAGCATGTTTTATATCGTAATTTGTTCTTTTTTCCATTGTGCTGCAAAATCGATCTTCAAACATTTTATTTTATCGTACAATTTAATATAATTAATTTTTTTTTTTTAATAAAAGAACGAAATCTCCTTCGAGCAATTAAGTCGTTTTATACATTAAAAGAACAAAAAATGCAATTACAATACTATGATTTAACTATAATTTAGAATTATTTTTAGTGTCAATTATACTTATATTTATTATAGTTGTTTTAATCAAATTAATTATTATTATTACTTGAATAGTAAGCGAATGTTTAAAAAAATAGTAAAATTTACTATAGCTATTATTTTGTATTTATTATTTAAAAATATTTTATTTCTATCATATCTTAATATTTTACAATATCAATATTTGAAATTATCATAATTTGTAGTAAAGTTTTTTTCGTAAGAATTGTACGTAATAAGCTTATTATTACTAATGTTATAGCAATAACTATAAAAATAAAAGCTTCCTAATCATATAATTATTTTAACATGCAGTTATATTCACAAGTACGAAACATTTTTGAGTACTCAATGCACGTGCATTGAATGTGCGATATGATCGTTTCATTCACCTTGCCGTACCTCAGATATTTTTCTACCTTATTTTCGAAGTATGTACAAAAAGAAATGTCACCATTTGTCATCTAGAATCAATGTGAAGTCGATCAGCGTCGCGTTACTAAGCAATTTCAGTATTAAGTTGATGCCGCCGACGTCGTCGTCGGCGAGTCTCAAAAAGAGCGTTTCGACGAAGGGATCGGTCGCGGCGCGTCCTCCTCCTTGGAATCTGCAAGCTCACGCCCGTGAAAATATTTTTTTGTATGTACGCGTAACACAAGTGCCGTCCCAAGCGCGTCGCGGTGCTCCCTTTTGAACGCGTCCTACAAGGCTTTTCGCTCGCGGGCAAACATCGCGCCATGGTTTACCTGGTAATTGCTGGAAACACCTTGCGAGTGTTTACAGTGTCATCGAGGCGCGGTCGCGCCTCGGCGACGTGCCGGTCCTATAAAAGCTTGTGTCCTGTCTCTGAAATAAGCGATGCACGACGACGGGTCCATGATGCGGCCGCTGAGAAATTTTGAATACTCCTCTCACCTCTTTTTCTCTCTCTCTTTCTCTAAGCCCTTAGAGATTACATTTACTTTTTTAAAAATATAGATTAAGAGAAATAATTTTATTATACAATATATTTGAGACAACGTACAAAATGTCTAAAATATTCGAAAAATATATCTTAAAGACATCTTCAAGATTTTTTAAAAATACGTTAGAAAGTTGTCTTTTATAAGACATTTTTTTTTAATAGGTGTAACTTTTTATATTACCAATTGCAACATTTGTTGATTGGAATATAAGTTTATAGCAAAACAAATTGCAAAATCTTTCTGAGAGTACCATGATACGTTTCCAAAATTTTTAAGTCCATTTTAAATCTCTTATATCCATTTCCAACAATGTAAATTAATTTATCTTGATTTAACTTACTATTCATCTTCTTGTAATTTTAAAAATTAGAAAAAGATAAAGCGAGATCAAAGCTATTAGTGAAAATGAATATTAAAATTTTACTTTTTAATTAAATTCCAATTGATTTAATCAGCGATTAATTCATTCGGTACAAATGTTTAAAACAATATTTCTAAGTACATAATTGTTCTTAATTTATCTTTTTAAAGATTTTGACAGATCTCTTTTTCTGTGTATTAAAAACGAACGAAGAAAAATTAATTTTACCTATGTTGACAAAATAATACTGGTATTAATACTATTACTTGATAAGATAATCATCAATTTAAATTAATATTTGGTTTGAAATCATCCTTAAATTTTAAAATGTCATAATATTGTCTAATATTTCTGAATTGAATATAATTCGTCTTATAATCCTTTTATACAATGAAATATTTTTTCTCTTTCACTTATGACAAAAGATGTCCATATTACACACAATAAATTCTGCGTATTGTCCGAGTTACTCAGACGGTACGCAATATTAGGCTGGTATTATTACTTTTATAATTACGTATTTAACATCAAGCAAAACGTGGAAAGAGAAACGATGCTCGTGCACAATACCAAGCGATTGATGTCGAAATCTTAGGACACAGCTTTAACGCATGCCTATTGTACAATAGAACATTATTTATTCTTATTACAGTGTTCTCAATGACGAAAACATTGTACGGTATGTCTTTTGTAAAGTACATGGTCATAAAATGGATGTGAATGGAATGAATAGACATTAATAGAGTTCATACAAACGTGTGTCGAATCGAAGACATTTTAATCTGCTCACGTCTGATTGATCCCAGTAACTCCATCTGTAGAAATCTCTTAAAAAGTTTGAAACACGGATTTTCAGATAAAAGAATTCGAAGAATATATATGAATATAGTTTTTTTATCTCTAGACAGGTCAAAAATATTATTGGAAAAATAACTTGAGTCCTGCGCACAATAGAAGAACATTAGGCATTAAGAAAAATAAGAAATAAGAAATAAAATTATAGAAATAGTTTCCTCAAAGAACATTGAATGTAACGCGTAATGAATATTAATAAGATATAAGACATAAATGTGTTATATGAAACATAACATAACTTATAATAATTGTATTAATTAAACAATTGCACAACTAGAAAATTACACACGTTTAAAAATTAAAAAATTAATTAACTATATGTAGGAAATGTGAATGCCTCGTAAGGGATAAACTTTGTGTGTTCATACTTGTAAGCCTGAAAATTAAAAAATAAGTAAAATGCATTTTTATTTGTTAAGCTTGAAAAAGTAACAGATTGAACGAATTATAAAGTTATAAATGAAGTTTAATAAAATTATTTCGACTTTTTAATTTTTATTCAACTTTTGTACAATTTTCGTAATGACAATCTTTCGCTTTCTCTTATTACACAAATAAAATTGAACCTATATCTATACGTAAGGTTTTTAATTCATCGATTAATCAATTGCATTATGTGCAAATGCAACTTTGTTTTGTAAAAATTGCATTTGTGCATAATGTAATTGATCAATCAATGAATTAAAAAAATTCACATTATATAATTATAACATACCTTAACACATGATATCGTAAGAATATACTAGAACATGCTGTTAGAAGTATATTGTAATCTATAATTTATTAACATAATGGAAATAATTTGTAGAGGATATAAAACGATTGGGTATAAAAATATATACAATGGATCTAATTTACTTCCAATGCCTCGGCTTCAAGTTCACTGTTGGAGTCTGCATCTATCTGCATTTCCTGTTCTTCAGCCGCCTCTTCCTGTTTCTTCCTTTCTTTGAGGCCAGCAGCTGGCGAGCGGATGAGAGACAAGTCACGCTGCACCTCCTTGATATCTCTCTCCTGTTCGAGTTCCCTGCCCTTACGTAATCGCTGCATAATGTGCAGATTCTGTCGCCTCTGCTTGATAGTTTCGACCTTCTTCATCGCCTCCACGGTCTTGCTCCATAATTCTCTGTTATATTTGACAGGTATGTTCCTCCTCTTTTCGAAATCGAATGATGGATCTATTACCAATTCCTTGCCAACAGTCTTCCTGTAGGCTTTGGTCCATTTGACCTTCCTGGGATTCTTTTTCTTCTTGAATGCAGCGTGACATTTTGCGCGGCAAAATTTAAATATCTAAAACATCAGAGATGCAGAGTGAAACAACGGGCCATTTAAAGGAACTTTTTAAATCATCGATTGATCAGTCGTATTAGACTCAAATGCAACTTTGCTCTGTAGTGCAATTGATCAATCAATGAATTAAAAAATATATCTTGACGAACAAAACGGTACTGCGAATCATCACTGTGATTGTGAAGAATCGAAAGCGATAATTTTTCAAACGGATTTACTTTTCACGCTTCGAAATAAATAAGATCTAAAAAGTTATTTGCAAGAAAAGAATTATAATCTAAATCTTGCCTCGATGTTTATATACGATACATAACCTCACTTCAATATTAGCAGCATGCTATTACATGTAATGGTCCTTTATTTTACAAGTTTACTATGTTATTTAATGTTAGATCAACTGCGCGGCTCTTACCTTGCAATCATTCCTTACAAATTGAATTCCGTGTCCCGGAAATATCCGGGACGAGCAGAAATAACACGTCTCAATGCGCATAGCTGCTAGCTGCAAGAGACCTCGATAAACCACGTGGGTACGCGATCTACTGTGCGTTCAGAAACGTCACTCGAATGCACAGAGAAGACTGAACTACTGAACAAAAAAGAGTGGCCATCCCGACTTTTTTTCTGGAACCGCCGAAATCATCGTGTACTAGCGCTACTTGCGTCCATAATCCACATTATCAGGCTACTATGTATTACCTATGGTAAAATCGGAATAAACGTGGTTCGTATCCGTGCTAAATTGAATAAAATCGGAAAGGACAATGTGTGTTTAAATTCGTATTAAGAATGAAAATGAATTACTCTTAGAAGGAAAGAAATGAGCAAATTAATTTCGAAGAGAGTCCACCTTTGAAAAAAAATTTTTTATAACTTATTTTGTTTTTTTCTAAGAGAGACTTATTCTTCAAACTTTGCATGTAACTTCCATATACTATTCAGAACGTGTGTGGAAAGTTTTAAGAATGAATCTTAGATGGAAAGTTATGAGAAAATTATTTTCAAAGGGACATTGTCTATGTAGGCGCTAATAGACGGAAATACCTCAGCCTCATGTTCACTCTCAGTTTTTCTCTCTGCTCGAATGCGCCTGTAAGTATCATTTCATCCTCGTTTAATATTCAGCGAACAACAAGGATGAAATGATTTTTGATATTTCTGAATGTAGATCTGTGGTGTTGCTGAATGGACAAATAGGTGGAGGGACAGGCAAGTTATCGATGCACGCGAATGCAGAATTGATGTGCACATAATCGATTTTCATTCGCGCGATTTAATAGAGATGAAAGAACAATTAATCTTCAGTGATTTCCGCATTGATATTTTGAAAATGTTTGAGATAATCAGTGTAATAAAAAAAGAAATTGTATTACCTCGAAGATGGTGAGATGCTTCCGGCATTTGGCAATAAAGATCACTGCAATGGATAATAGATGTAATTTGTAAAAAAAAAAAAAATTTAATTTGAGTTGGAGCGTAAAATATATTAATAATTTATATTACGTGTATACCATATAAATTATAGGATTGAGTAATTAGTTAAATAATAAAGTTAATTAATAACTTTTAACTTAATTTAGTTAATTTTAAATGATTTAATTTTTAACTTTAACTAGTTATTTTTTAAATACATGAACATTGATTTATTAACTTTTTACTAAGTTAAAAATTTATCCGTGTAAAAGAAAGAAATTATAAAAGAAAAAATAAATTTACACATAAAGAACAATATTTCTTTGTTATATTTCATATAAACTTAATTTACAAATAAAATATTAAATTTGTTTGATGATCCATATTATAATTGTTTTGAGTAATCCAACTTTAAAAACTTACACATTTCTAATTTTATATGAATAATGCTTCTCAAAATTAATGTTTAATTTAATTTATCTTAACGTAACTTTTAACTAATTAGTTTTTTGTTTTTGTAACTTTTCTAATTTAACGTAAATTAATTTTATAAATCATTAACTTTAACTTAATTTACTTAAAAAAAATGTATTGACTTTCAATCCTGAAATTATATAAATGTATTTTATGTGTCATTTTGTAATTAATCATTTATAAATTATAGAATATTCAAAAGTAGTGAAAATTATGTTGTTTTGTTAATCTTTAATATTATT
Organism: Solenopsis invicta; assembly: GCF_016802725.1. Taxonomy (NCBI): domain Eukaryota; kingdom Metazoa; phylum Arthropoda; class Insecta; order Hymenoptera; family Formicidae; genus Solenopsis; species Solenopsis invicta. The sequence continues at coordinate 9,064,356 of NC_052665.1, forward strand.
TATATTTATATTATCAATCCTAAAGTTAAATATATTAACAATTTTATACTTAATTTCTTTCTTATTGTATTATTATTTAATTTATAATTTATATTGTTTGTATTAATATGTGTGTGTACTGTCTATATTTAAAAAACGTAACGTAATAATACGTAAATAATAAAAAAATGGACAAAATCTTGAAATTTACAATACAATTTTTCTAATTAAACTACATTAAAAATTTTTTACGTTATTTAAAAATAAAAAAAGATTTAATAGAAGATTTATAAAAAAAGAGATTTGAATTATTTTTTTGGTTTTGTAATTTACTTTGACATTTACTAAGGTGTGACTCTACACAATATATTTAATAAATGAAATAATCTTACAATAATTTTTCAAATTCCCATTCGTCAACATTTCTCTCCGAGATTTAAATAAAAACTTATTATCAATCTTCTGCATTTTTAATCAAAATATCAAATTAATCTTTATCATATAACATTCTTTAATCATGTAAGAGTTTTGAAAAAATAAAATAAGAGATTTATTTCGTATAGCGAGTTTCCTAAAAATGAAAGAACCGTTGCAGATTTATATTTAGTAAAACGAAGATATTACGATATAAATAACGAATAATCAAGAAGACTCGTGAATAACTTAAAGTAGACTAAATATATTTCCATACAAATACGTTTCTTAGAATAGACAGAGCACTAAACTTAGTACAAATTGCTCATATTACGTTGAAAGTTATTCCAATTTAGAGGATTGGACTAACACACATATTAAAAGAATCTCAATAAGAAACAAATAAAATTATACATCTCAAACACAAATACCATATTTAAACATATCTGCATAACGACCCAATTGCAACGGTTTGCATGCTTGCTCGATATGACAATTACATATTCCTGATGCCGCGCTGCCGGTCGTTGTCGCGATGCTTCGGACCGCTTATAGAGAGTTAGACTTATAGACTAGTATTGATTAGGAACGAAGAGCTACTAATTTAATATCGGAATCGAACGTGTAGTCGCTGCAGTTCCGCGTTGTCTTGCACATTGTCTCAGTGTTATCGTACAGCGACCATCGGTCAGACGTGTTCTTTTGTGACTTTTAAGAGGAGATATGTTGGGCCACATATCGATCTCGATTGCAATCCTGCTGGCGTCATTGCTCTATCATTATCACTTCAGCGAGCCGGCCAGCGTTATCGTTTATCCCGAGACGCATTACGACTACATTGTCGGTGAGTTCGCTTCCTGGTTTATATTTATCGGGTTACCGGCGCCGTCGCCTCTTCGCGATTCCAGCAAATCTTTCTCCTCCGCTTTGTGTCCCAAAATATGCAGCATTGATTTTTAATCAAAGAGGATTGGCGCAAATTATATTATTCTAGATTGATAAATGCTCCAGAATAAATGAATGAAAAGTATTGCGATATGAAATATCAGTATCCTTTTTTTCATATAAATTTGAAATATAAAATTGTTAAGCGCACATCTTTGAAAGCCGTTTGTTTTATTGATTTAAATTCGCATATCGAAAGTTTTTAATGAATTTCTATAGCGAATGTAATTCATATTACTGCCAACATCTTTTTCCACGCGATAAAGAAAAAGAACTGCACGAGTTTCACATATGTTCTGTAATAAAAATTGCGCTTCTTTGTTGCTGTGGGGTTCAAGTCGGCGCTGGTACGTCTGGCTGCGTGATTGCATCACGGCTTTCAGAAATACCGAACGTGACCGTTTTGCTCGTGGAGGCCGGCGGATACTTCGGATGGCTGTCGACTATGCCGCTCTTAGCGCCGATGATGCAAGGCACCGAGGTCGATTGGGCCTACCAAACGGAACCGCAAGTCTTTTCGTCCCGAGGGCTCTACGGCTATGTAATTAAAGCTCTATCTCTTTCGCTAAAGGAATTTCCGTTTCGCGAGAACGATTTTTGTATGAAATTTTCTACTATATATATATCATAACTGTCACAAAGTAAATGTAGCACATTTTATATGTGCTGACGGATAACAATATCGTAATACAAACAGTGGATACAAGGCGAATGGATACAAGGCGAATGAGAGTCTGTTTGTTAAATCTTGACAGTCATTTACTCAAGTTTAATTGTTTGAATATCGTAATAATAGCATTAATCTGACAAATTATATCACGTCTAGTGAAACGTTTTTCTTCACATGAAAAGTAATATGAAATGAATATACCGAAAATTTCCGAATTTGGAATCGCGTATTTTTGTCATGGGAAATTTCTTCATTGGCCACGTTTATTTAGAGACAAAACTATCCAAGAGGAAGGGGACTCGGAGGGAGTGGGCAGCTTAATTATCTTGTTCACTCCTTCGGGATGCCCGAGGACTACAAGAGATGGCCGAAGGGTTGGTCACACGCCGACTTGCTTCCCTACTTCCAAAAAGTGTCTGATGTTATGAACGTTATCCAAATGCCGGAGGAAGAGTACTTAACGAAGGCCTTCGTTCTGGCCGAGGAATCGTTAAAGCTGAATAATGTATCCTTACGGAAAGCGATGTACACTGCGAAAAAAGGAGCCAGATGGAGTACTCATCACGCGTATTTGCGGAAGGCTTGGAATCGCAAGAATTTACATATCCTAATGAATACTCTCGTCGCCAAGGTCGTCTCTATAATTTTTATCGCATTTTATGTATCACGCTGGAGAAAGGAAATCTTCGATAAACCATTCTTTTTTTTTTTTTCAAAAACAATGAAAAAAGAGTTTGGTAATAGCTACCAAATATTGAGTGAAATAATACCAATTAAATATTTAGTTAATACAATCAAAAATAATTTTACTTTTTTAAATATTTTGTAAATATTGCTAATTGTAAGTTTGATAATGTTTGCTAAATGTTCAGAAAAGTAAAATTATTTTTGGTTATATTAAACTATATTAAACTATATAATTGGCATTATTTTACTCGACATTTGATAGCTGTTACCAAACTTTTTTCAGTGCACGCTATGCGCTCTTTATACCAAAAAATGATGATTATATTTAAAAGTTTTTCTTTGAAAGTAATAATTCGTATTTTAACTCATTAATTTTCTTTATATAAATCATATATTTAAAACTTTTTGTTTAAAATAATTATTTGTATAGTTTAGCTCTTCAATTTGTTCACATAAATATATATATTTTTAAATTTTTGAATGCTGCAGATACTTGTCAAAAACGACAAAGTCGATGGAGTTAAAGTGATATATAAAAACGGCTCCGTCGGGAAAATTGGCGTGAGGAAGGAGATAATCCTTTGCGCGGGCGCTATCAATACCCCGCAATTACTTTTAATTTCAGGCATAGGACCTGTCAGCGAATTAGAGAAGCATAAGGTGATAAATTAATATATCACTGTGAAACTTTTTAATATTTTATATAAAACAACAAATTCGATCTGTAGATACCCGTGGTGCGAAATCTTCCCGCGGTAGGCCGGAATTTGTTCGATCATCTGAACGTGCCCGTTTACGTGAATCTAAGGGAACGAGTCAGTATCACGTTGGTGAAGCTGCAAACCGTACCCGAGGTGTTCAATTATTTCGTCTTCGGAACCGGTAAATGCGATAACGCGCCGTAACGACGCCGTCATTTACTTGCGACGTCTATAAACACCCTCCATGCGATCGACGTTGTAATCTCGCCGTATATCTTTTTCTCCATTGCATGTCAAAGGATGGTTGGCCACTAACGGCGTAATGGGATTGGGGCGTGCTAATAACAGTGGCCTCCTCCTCTTCGGAGTGGCGTCCGCGGAGGAAAAATTGCTGAAGGCCATCTCAAATTTCGAGACCGAGGTGAATGAACCATCTGCTAGTTATATATTTGGACTTTAACTTAAAATATCGTTGTTTTGCGACGAACAATTTTACACTTCGTCGCGCGTAATTATAACCTTCTATTCATAGCGATTACCATGGCAATTTAATATTCGTTATGTCGAGAAGAATTAACAATCGTTCGTTAGACGTACAGGTCGCTATTTCCGTCGTACAACGACAGCATGCATGAGGGATTTATTTATCTGGTCACGTGTCTGCAACCGAAAAGCCGGGGGAGCGTAACATTAAGATCGAGTGACATCCACGATTCTCCAAAAATTAATCCCGCTTATCTTCAGGATTCCGACGACGTTACGTGCACCTATCAAGGTACAATCGTTTCCGCATGCCGAGACAAATTTTACTCCCCTGAAAAGTTTACATTAAAAAAAGAGTTTGGTAATAGTTATCAAATGTTGAATGAAATAATGCTAATTAAATATTTGTTTAATATAATAAAAAGTAACTTTACTTTTCTACATATTTTGTAAATATAATATTTGTTGAATATTCAGAAAAGTAAAATTATTTTTGATTATATCAACAAAATATTTAATTGGCATTATTTCACTCAACATTTGGTAGCTATTACCAAACTCTTTTTTCAGTGTATATTGTAGAATTTATTTCTCTTCAGCGTGAATTTATTTAAATTGACAATAATGAATTATTCGCTAAGCTATAAACTTGGCGCTGGATACTCTTGATACGAGACTCTTTCGCGAGTACGGCGCGAAGATCCATGTCCCCGATTTCGAGGAGTGTCGTCATTTGCAACAGAACTATCGGGACGTCGATTATTCAGAGTGCGTCATGAGAACCGCGGGACTCACGAGTCACCATCCGTGCGGCACATGCAGAATAAGCGCGGACGATGACGGGGTTGTAGATGAGGAATTAAGGTAAAAGATAATGGAGCATTTAACGGACGTCTTAAAGGACTCTGGGATGAGTGGAGTAATTGTATAATAAAATTATAATTATGTTCTCTAGGGTAAAAGGCGTGAGTGGATTGAGGATAATGGACGCCAGCGTGGTGCCATCTCCAATCTCCGGCACTCCGAACTCCGTTCTTGTCGCGATGGCCGAACGCGCGTCCGATATCATTTTAGATTGGTCGTCTAAATGGAAATTACATTAATTTTCTGACATGTAATATATATACAATTGTAAAATAATAACGCTCGCAGTTCGCATAACTCGTGACTTTTGTAATTACATTTATCGTCGATTTATCATCGATCGTAGTTTAGGAAAAGGATGCGAGGAAATCGGTTTACAAATGGAAAAAAAAAATCCATGGTGCTCCAAGTTTTTTGTAATTTATAATTAATGGTAAAGTTTTCTTTTGTTTTACAGTAATCGAACAGTTATTAATAATCTAATTAAATTTCGATTAATTTTTATACAAACAAAAAGGGTGAGTTACACTCAACGGCATAGCCACGAATCCCTGCCACCCCGTCCGCGCTCGGAGTATAAAGAAAAAAAGAAACTTATACACTTTTTTTTACATGTTCTCTCCTCGAAAAAATTTCTTTCAACCCCATTTCCCGCCCGGGATCGATCTTTGCGATGGCAGAGTTTCGGCGTTCTTCCTATCCCACTTCCGCATTTTGCCTCTTTCTCCTTCGCACATATCCGCAAACACACACGCACACATACACTCCTCTCTCTTTGCATTTTTTTTCCCTCTCTACTAATCTTCCGTTTCTTCCCATTTCATACAAATTCGCATTCGTTTCTTTTCGCATCGATCGCATCACTAGCTCGCTCTCTTCCTCTCGGACGCACACACACGCACACACACACACACGCACGCACACACGCACACACACACACACACACATACACACACGCACACGCACGCACGCACGCACGCACGTACGCACGCATACCTGTGTCGCCTCTTATAAATAAAGTAGTTCGCAATAACTCTACAAACTGTCGTTTCGAAGTTTCGAAAACGCAACTATGCCCGTATGCGCCTTGCTCGTGTTGTCGCAGATAAACGAGCCCGATTTCGGCGCCTCGCATCTATCTCCTTCTCTCTCTCTCTCTCTCTCTCTCTCTCTCTCTCTCTCTCACTCACTTCCAACCCCATTTACAGCAATAATTACGTAACGTAAACTTAATCTCTCAACTTAAAACAAAAATTGGTAACCACGTATTCGCGGCGCACGCCGCGAACCTCACGCCCGCTCTGGAAAAAAAGAAAAACTCTCTCAATAAGTTTCATCCCCGTGCGAGGGAATGAAAAATGGTACCGAACAAAAGCAACGCGCGAGTCGAACGAGAAAGGGATCCGTAGATCAAGCGACATCCTCCTCGGTCGTAATCGTTTAACGACTAAAGTCTGCATCGTGCCGACGCGATCAGAAGAGTGTTGTCGAGAAATTGGAGGTGATTCACGTTGATCTGCCACGGCTTTGCACAAGTCCATTTAATCAGCGAAATCCGATTATGCGCATTTTGCGGTTCAACGCGAGATTTCCCGTGCTCGATCGCAAACAAGATCGGCTTCACAGATCAACGAGAAACACGCGGGGAAGCGTTCGCCGTGTGACTTTCGGGCCTCGCGGCATTTCCGGCGCGCGGAAGAAGCTCGCCGGACGTGCACCGCGCCATTTGGATGCATAAAACGCTACATTATTTTTCTCTTTGTCTTCATTTTTTTTTTCTTTTCGCTTTACTATAGGTAGAGTTTTTGCTTTTCAGCTCTCGAAGAGTGGGCAGTCGCATCGCGGGACCACGACGACGGGGATCACTTAAGATCTAAACAAGTATTCCTTAATATTAGATATATAACTATTTATTTATATGTATTTATATATATACTTTTTTATATATATATTTATATTGAAAAAATGAGTGTACTCTCTCTGTCTCTCCCTTTTTTCTTTCTCTCTCTCTCTCTCTCTCTCGTTTATTAATATAGGGATAGATTATCAATTAATTTGTAATTGCGTGTAACATAGACGCGTCCAGCGCATAGAAACATAAATAAATAAATATAAACGGATGTATTTACATTATACTCGGGTAGAAGAGGGGGAGGGGTATGTGATATCGTGGAAGGTTCGACGGGCATATATATATATTCCCTTCTCTATTTCTCTCTCTCTCTCTCTTTAAATATATGTGTATATGTATATATATATATATATATATTTATATGTATATTTACGTATAAATCTCATTCGTCTGTTGTCCACTCTGTGTTGCCGGCATACCTACGACTTCATCTCGGCGTAAATATGCGGCGTTGATAGAGAAAACGAAGAACAAAAATAATACTTCACGGAAACAGAGAAACCGGAGGAACCGTAGGTAATGCGCGTAACCATATATATATCGACATATATATATAAATATAGATACGGAGTCTGAGGTAGAAGCGGTTTCGTATACTTATCAATATATTGTATCATCGTGTGCGCATGTACTTGTGTGCATTTGTGTAAGCGTTGATGAAGATCTGATCTATAGGTATTCTCCGAGTACTAGGTAAACGACTCGCGTCCAACAACCAAAAAAAAAAACTCGCATTTTTCGACACACGGCGTCGTAAAAATAAAAGAAAATGACGTGGGGGAAATAAACGGCAGCTAAATGGCAATTGCTCATTGCTCAGTTTAAAAGAGGAGAGGATTCCACCGAGGCGAAACGGAAAGCAAAGTGAAACCCTAATTTGCGTCTATGTTGTACGGAATTCCCTTTCGTTATTATTACGTATTTTTTTTTTTTTTTTAAAGTAACCACATTACGTCCTATGTACATATTAAAGAAAAAAAAAGAGTCATCGTAAACTCGGTGGGATACAAGCGACATGCCTCGTTTGGCCGGTCAAACAAAAGTCGGCGAACAGAATGATCGATCGGCGATGCGCCGCTGCTACGAGGAGAAAAAAAACGATTAGACGTCGCTGGACGAGAAGTAAGAGTCAACGGGGAATGAGCGTGTACATTGTAGAAACGAGAACATTCGCACGCGAATTTTTGACGGGAGAAGGATCCGCGTGAAAGAGAATTCTAGAGAGGCGCGCGTGGACTCGCTATATGCATATACTTGCGCGTAACGTGTGTAAGCCCGGGGGCGGTTGTCGTGCGGGAAAAATCGCGAGAGAGAAATCGGCGACAAGTCCGATGGTGATTTTTATGGCTCGAGCGATCGAGAATTCGCGGCGAGTCAATCGACAGATGTTTGACTCCCGGATGTATTACTATATCGGAGAGAAGAGGTCTATCTTTCTTTTTTTTTTTTTTTAACGAACGAACACACCGACACAATCCCTACTATACACCCGACTATTGCATCGCTTGATTCATTGATTTATGTTTATTAAGAATCTTATCGACTATTATACTTTGTAGTTTGTACTTGGTTTTCATATTCCTGAGAGAAAAGGACTCGCGACGCGCCGCACAACACCGCGTCGACGTTTTTTCAGGGGTGGAGGGAGAGGGAGCTGATTCGATCATCGACAGCCTTTTTTACTATTTTTTTTTCTACCATCTATATCTCCTCTTATTCCCTTTTCTTCCCCGAAATGAGATTGACAGCGGCGGCGACGGCGACGGTGGCTGTGGCGGCACGACGCGACGATCCCGTCCGATCTTGCAAACTATCGCTTTATACCGTGTTATACACAGAGATTTTTCGTAAGCTTCATTCTGTGCGCACCCTGTATGTCGTGTGTGAGGTAGCATTTGTACTAGTGTGTGACGAAGTATTGTGATCAATTATTGCGGTGGCCGCGGGCCGAATTATTCGAGAACGCGATCGGCGACGAGGCTGGCGGAGGTCCCGGCCCGGCCCCTGTGGCAGTGTTCTCGCATACGTCGCCACGATGAGAGATCAGTCTTATTGTTGATAAGATAAAGAACGGGGGGCGCGAGATAGTCGCGCCACGTGGGAGAGTAACGACACGGATTCTTCACATGTTGCGGCGAAACGCGCAGTTTAACGGGTCGACGTTGACGTTACTCACGTCGACGAGGGTACACTGGGCTATAAACGGCAAAATCGTTTCATCGTGATCGCGTTGGGCTCCGTGAGCGGAGGCCGATCGCGCGGGACGATCCTCGACGACGAGCTTCGTCACCGACGCGTCTGGCCGCGCGGCGCACTTGGTTCTTTTTTAGCTCTCTCTTCTTTCCCTATGTGTATTCACCTATACGATTCTTTTCTTTGTGTTTTTCTTTTTTTTTTTTGTTACAGCGTGTATAGTAAGTTTTATAAAATTCACACATCCTGCCTGTCCTGTTTTGTTAACCCTTAAACATTACGTTTACTTTGTACTATAAGTTACGGCCGGGAAACGAGCCGCTCGTTCCCCGGACATTCGAGGTCCCGCTTTGCGACATCGCTACGCCGTGTGTCCGTCTCTTCATCACCTTCGTCTCCTTCGTCTCCCTTTTGTCCTCCCCCCCCCACTGCCATATCTTCTTTTTGCTTTTTTTTCTTTTTTTTACCCCCTTTCTTTGCTCCGTCGATTTTAAATATGCTTATGCGTGCGTGATACATGTACTATGTAATCATTATCAACTACAGTATAGTACTATTATATACTATACGAGCAAACGGTACAGTAGTTGCCAGTGCACTCTCTGTGCGCGGTGTAGGTGCAGTCATGACATCAATTTTGTCTCCCTCCCGCGGGCAGCCGCGATTTCCTTTGTCTCTGATTCGTGCTGTAGCTGCCCGCGCGACGCGAATGATAACGAAGGTTCCCCGTTACGGAAAGCCCGTTCACACCGTGACAGTCGTCCGTTTTCGAACGTGCTCGAACGTGCAGCTTCGAATATCGCAGCCAAGTTATTATAGTACAATATTGTTAATTTAACGACACGCCTTCAACAACGTTCAACAACGTTCGCAAATTGTTCGCCGAAAGAGCCGCATCGAAAATATGAGAGACTGCCCAACACAGCACAGAAGCTTGCAGAAACATCGTTGTAATATTGCCGCAACGTTGCAACAATGTTGCTGCAAACTCTGTTGCCGTGTGGATTTCCTCTTCGCCTCTTCTCGCGTAATTTTCTTTGTTAATTTCACAGCTACTTTACGATCGGTCAATTTAGAAGCGAGAGTGACGCGTCCCCGAATTCCCCGTTCACTCTGGATGGACTAACTATCCGGATGATAGTTTCCCCGCGTTATTCAGAATTTCGCTCCTTCGAAAGCGTGCGCGCGCGAACAGAGCCACGGTGTGAATCTTTCTCGCCTCTCGTGTCAAGCCTTGTGTCACACACGACATCTATAAAGGATTCTCAATCCGTAAAACACATATTATAGAAACAACATGCAACATTTTATCCTACCGCCGTGATACAATAATGGTACATACATACGCGTACGCGTTCGCGCGCGCGTGCCACGCGCGCAACGCGTACATACGCGCGTCGCGCGAGTGTCGTGTACGTGTGTAGCATATCTGTTTTTTGTTTGTATTTATGTGTGCGCGTGTACTTTTGCGTGTGTGTACATATATATACATATAGACCAAGTATAATTCTTACACCGGATGTACGACGGGCCGTGAAAAAACTTCGAAGACGGAAGCGCGCGCATCCGTTTCGCGCCTTCGACTTCCGATCGTGGGATCCGTCTTTTACGCGTACCTCGACGAAAATCGATTGTAACAGCAAATCTGAAATATCAGTCGCGAACCCCGTCGGAGGGTGCTCGGGATTGACGAGATCGGCGTGAAAGAATCGGGAGTGAAAGGTAACCAATAAAAATATCGTAATTTGATCGTTCAAAAGCCCGTTCAAGAATCGTTTGATTTATTATTTGAGCAAAGCGACACGACGAAATTAACAAACGATTTAAAATCGATTTGAGTCCAATTGCCGATTCTCCGGCTGTTCCGAATATACGTTTATGCGCGTAATTGCGATGTCGCGATAATATACGACTAATTAATTCTAAATTTCCACTTTTTAATGCTACCTCGTTTATCTTTTAGGTATGTGTGTCATCTTCTTTCATTTTCCTCTTACAATTCCCTTAACCAACGTTTCGTATCTCGCTCTTCCGATCTGCCGTGTGTGTGTGTGTGTGTGTGTGTGTGTGTGTGTTTCGTGTAAGCGTGTCGGGGTGTGTGAAATACCTTTACTACGTATGCACTCCTAATCCTTACGTATGACAAAACAATTAAACCCTGGGTTTAACCGATTCCCCCGGAAATTCCGCGTCGTGTGACGTTATTAGTCTAGCTTTCAAATTTCGCTGCTTCACTGCCGATAACTCGATCCCTCTATTTAAACTTAACGCTAATTCATTGTACCACTTAAAGGTATCCTCCCTCTCCCCCCTCCCCCCTCCCGTCCTTGCCTCTGCTTAGCAGAACAGTCAAAAACAATATATATATTTTGTATATATATTAAGTAAAAGATTCATTATATAACTTGGCATACGCGACCGCAATCTATTTACACGAGCATGTGTGCTGTCCACGTGTGTGTATGTGTGTGTTTCTCCCATAATTTTCTCTCTCTGTTTCTCTTTCCTTCTCTCTGTTCCTCTGTGTACGTGTATGTACGTGTGTGCGCGTGTGTGTATGTTCCTATCATCACATACGTAAACGACACATAACATCTTTGAATATCCTTTTCCCGCGGCTTATCCCCGGGGAATTAACTTCCCTATGACTATGTAATCTCCGTCGTCCAGCATCAATCCCATCCCCGGTTAACTTTCCTTTGCGTTCCCTCGGGACAATCGATGTCACCTACGCTCGAATAATTTTCGCTCTTCCTCCAAAAACCACCGTTTCTCCTTACGCGTTTGTCAGCGCATCGGCACTGATCACGCCGATCTCTTCACGGCGATCGACGTTGCACCTCTCTCGCCTCATCCTCGGAACGAAAACGGTGCAAGCAGTCGCTGCGACCGTCCGGCAACGTGTCCGAGACGATCTCGCGACGCAATTTCGACAACGGGCCGCGACAATTGCGGCTCCTCCTCTTCCACCATCTTCCCGCGAATCGCTTCGCGCGCGCATTCACGGCTGCTCACGCACACGCGTGTGCACGCACTCGCTCGCTCTCTCGCGCTTCTCACTCACTACGGCTTCGCAGTTGTACATACATGTTGCTATTTCAATAATGCGCCCTTGCGACAAAAGAAAAAGAAAAATAACGGAAAGGAAACGGATCTATTTTACGTACAGATAGACATCACGTGCGCAAATCGAGGATCCCGGAGCTTTCTTCGCGGGACGGGAACGACTGTGGCGGAGAAACGTCATGATATATCGAACGTACGTTGTGCTTGACTAGTGCGGATCGTTTCATTCTGACTTACGATACGAGCAAAGTATGTAAATGCAATTTGAAATCTATGGAATCTGCGAGCTCCGAGATCTACGATCTGGCGTTACCCTGCAAGAGGGTAGTAATGGCAGGAGAACTGCTCCGACATTAACTGGACAAAGTAATAGTAATAGTAGTAGTAGTAGTAGTAGTAGTAGTAATAGTAGTAGCGGCTGTACGGAATGTACAGGTTTTATTTATACTGTATAATATATCGCTATTGTGTTCCCTGTGTGTGTAATGCATTGCAAAACGATGAGGTAGTACTGTCATACTTTTGGCAGAGTTATGCGCGCGCGTGCGCGACGAGTGCTCACGTCGTATATTTGGCATGTTATTAGAAAACAGGAGAAAACAAAAGAAGAGGAAGAAAAGGAGAAAAGTAAAAAAGAAACGAAACGGTACAAAAAAAAGTAAAAGAATAAAATGAAAGAACGGAAATGAAGTCTCCCTCGACTTCTATCTCGTGAACTATTATATCCCCAGCTCGCGCACGACGCGCTTTTAAATACTAAATAATTCTCTATATCTCGTTTCTATTGTCTCTGATAACTTACGGTAGGCGGGTATCGTTGTGAGAATAACCGTTTAAAAACTTTCTGCGAAAGAAAAAAAAAATAAACGAAAGGGAGAACAAGTATAACGGAAAAAAATAAGACAGATTAATCTGTATAAATGTGTAAATACTGTAACAAGTAATATCGTGGGTGCCATCCTGACTAGGAGTATATCTCTATATATCTATACATATAGGTAATGTGTAATATTAATCTATTGCATTGATCACATCTTATACAACCGGGATAGCAACTATTTCGCGCGTAACCGCGCGCACTGTTCAAAATCACACGTGTGTGATCGATGGCTATACTCTATATTCACGGTACGCGACTATTGCTCCGGACAAAAGTCCGTATTTTAAACATTGTAAACAGGTAACAAAGTGGTAGTGATCGTTTCGCCGCGAGGCGCCGCGGCCGCTGCGACAAACTTCGTAGCGAATGCGTTCGAATGCTCTTTTCGAATTTTTTATTTCTTCTAGAGAATCAATGTCGACATGTGGTGTAACGGCGTATGTAACGTGATTATTGCTCGGTCGACTTGCCTCCGCTACGTGTGCGCATTCGCCAAGAAGCATCTTAACGCGGCGAGCGCGCGACACCCTCGCGGCTAAATCGCACGACAGTCGTCCGCCCTAGAATCGCAGTAATCTCGTAAACGTTATATAAAATCGTAACTGTATATAAAAGGTGTGTACTTCGTCGGTTGTCGTCTCGGCGCGAGATATGTGGGTCCCACCACGATTATTTATATATTATAGTAGTGGAGTGCGTGTTGTACGAAAAGGCGAAACTAAAAAAATTGACATGTGATTACTCCAGAGTAGAAAAAAGCATCTTGTCTTTGGCACTGGTGCGCGCGTAAAGTAACGTGTATTGGACAGGTATCGCTCGTCGGAGCGTCGCGATCCTATAGGCTCGACTTCTCAACAGCGATAAGTAGTACCAGAAACAGGTAAACCGGTTAACGGCGTTTAACGATTAAATGCGACGGCGAGTAATCCGATCTATGATAATGTGTTGAACTATGTATCAGAAAAGGTAGCGCTTTTCTCCTGGCGCACTGCCTTTCTCGCGCCACGATTTAAGTTTACCTGAGTTTGCATTGGTTCTCTCGTCGCAGCCGCCTGCGCTCTCTCTCTCTCTCTCTCTCTCTCTCTCTATTTAACGGCTCTGCGTTTGTGTACGTATTTATGCGCCATTCGCCGCTCAGCTCGTTATCTTCACTCATCTCGCGCTTCGCTTAATGAGCTCCTAGTTAATAATCCTTACTTGACCGTTGCACTTTCATTGACTAGCTTTGTGATTCGCAGCGTTTTCGCGAGCGTGTCCGAGGCGCCGTGCGCGTCGTTGTGTTATGTTCCGTGTCTCTCTCTTTCTCTCTCTTTCTCTCCCATACGAATCTTCATGTTGTCGTGCCCCTCGCGTTACTCCATTTCTCGACGATTCCAGGCGCACACGCGGAGAGATTGTCCTCGCGACCGAGGAACCGGGACGGCGTTCGCTGACGACGACGAAGGGAAAACGAAGGTACCTAACTGCAGCTTCTCCTCTCGTCTCGCGCGCGCTCTAACCGCGATCCAGTCTCGCGACAGGGGGCCCAGGCGAGGTGGTCACCGGCCGGGCTGTTGAGGCCTCCGGTATCACCGCGCGCGGACCGCGACGGCGACCGCGGTTGCGACGACGAGGATGACAGCGACGCCGAAGACATTGTTACTGGGGCACAGTGTCCGAGACCGAATGGTTGGACTGGAAAGCTTCAACCTTCAGGCTGAGCTCGGCTTTGTGCTCTCGCGCGATGTGCCGTCTGACGGTGTTGTTCCTGGTGAACGTTCGCGAGCAGAACGGACACGGCACCCTGATGCCCTGGTGACGTTGTCGTACGTGAGCGCGTAAATTCGTCTCGTAGCCGTATAGTCTCTCGCAGAAGGGACACTTCAGTTTCCTACCTGGAAAAACAGAGAAACCTTTGCTTACAAATCTTGTCTCCGTTAAAAGTAAATTATACGCGGATCGTATCTGCGTTTCGTTGATTTTGCGCTAAATTGTCCACATTATCCATATACAGACGATAAATATACGTACTATGATTTTTTAAAAGATATAAGCGTTACTCGTGCATGCGTGACGGTTAAAAATATTAATAGGCAAAAACATATTTCACGGAACTGTTTTAAGCGTGATGTAGCTTCGTATTACATAAAAGACCTAGCGTGAAAATTCTTTTCTTTTCTTTTTTTTTTTTTTTATAATTGAGTAGAGTTAAAATTTTTTTACGCCCGCAGGATCGGCCGATTTAATTGACACGTAAGCCTATGAGCTAATCATAGCGTTCTGCGTATAAACGCGCGTGTAATGCCGCGGCGAAACCTTCGTAGAAGGAAGCGTGAATGCAGATTGCGCAACCCAACTTCTTTTTTTCTCCTCTCTCTTTTCTCTCTGTCTCTCTCTCTCTCTCTCTCTCTCTCTCTCTCTTACATTCACATACACGGTTTTTTCTTCTGCTCGCACGTAGCCGCGCTTCGCCATTAGTCCCATCGGCAAGAAGAAAACAAAGTTCAGGCTCAGGCGGACGATTCATAATGAAGCATTAGGCCAATGCCTTCGAGATTGTTGGCGCGTGCAAGGCCAACCTCGGGCTCCGCGGGTTCTAATACACTTCCCATCTAGCTCGAACAGCGCCTAAAGTATTATTTACGGCAACCACCGGTTCGGCCTCCTCGCTACGCGCGAACGCGCGCGATCGATCACAGCCGACAAACAATCTTTGTCATGTGCAACATTTCTGACACTGTTTGCACATTTCCTACTTCCAAATACTAAATCCAAAAGTTTATCGTGATTTTTTCGGACGAGTATTGTATGACACTTTTGTTGCTACTCAATAAATAACAACAGATTAGAATAATGCAATATTATTTTTGTCATTAAATTATAAATTGTTATGATTACTTTTTAGTTGACGCTTTTACCTTATTGAGATAATTAAATTAGCTTATAATCGGGTTGGTATTTAATAGTATCAATGGTTTCCTGCAGTGCTTGTATTATTAAAACGGTGAATTATTAAAGGCCATGAACGAGCTCGTACGACTAAGATAGCTCGTTCATGATCTTTAATTATTCACTGTTGGTATTTAATGTTTGAAAAGTATACGCAAAAAGTATTTCAACAAAACATTTCGCGAGGAAAACATTAATTAAATGTTATGTCATCTACAATAAATGACTTGTATACTTGTATAAAAATATGTATCGTTCTATGAAAGTATAATATGTAACGATATGTGCATAATATTTAGCACGCAAAAAGAATATGACTTATTATATAGCGTAAAAAATACTTAAATTTGCGCAACGCGGTATTTTGTGACAAAAATGAAAATAAATTTTGTCATTAGCATTAAAATACTTTCTACAGAAATATACTTATCATAATATCCTAGTTTCATACATTTACATAAATATTAGCAAATATAAAATAACTTAATGATAGTAAGAAAGTCTTCTTCGGTCGCAGCTAGGTTTAGTGCTTATATTTATTCGTGTGATTTTATATACTTCTTCGAATTCAACCAGAATGTGCGCCGAATTAATTCCGGTAACACAGCATGTCGAATAGGAATTAGTAATATCACTATTTATATTAAATTGATTAATTTAATATAATAATTGATGCTGATTTGCATCTATATACCCATTGCCCCCTGAAAAAACTGTAAGAAATTTATTGCGAAAAATAACACCTCCCATCCAGGGTTCGAAGCTGGTACCTCCGGAATCTCCGGTCCCGATGTCTTACCACCTCGACCAGTGGGGCACAATGATATTTCTTACTGTCATTGTGTTGTTACACTATCGGTCCAAAACATATTTGTAATATAAAATAACTTGTTTATTAACAAAATATTTTATTTAAATCAAGAAAATGATACTGAAATGTAAATAATAAATATAGATTGAACCTACATGTAAATAACCAAAAAAATAAGAAAAAGTAGTCGAACATTTTACGGTTGAAGTAAATTTTAATGCTTAATAAAATTTCCATAATACCTTCAATTACCAAACATTTTTTTTCAGCGTGTCGGTTGTAGGACTAAAACGCGATAGTAAACTGAAACTAGAAATATGTAATATCTCAAACTAATTTAATAATGATTTAATAATTTAATGTTGCAAGCTTCTTACTTATTAGGAAAAATGATTAATAATGTAAGCACTGTTATCAATTATATTATTAATTATTAATATTATAAGCGGTAAGATCTGTATGAACCGAAAAATAGCTTCTCATTTTTTAATAATAGAAATTTGTTTGGTTTAGCAAATGTTACACAAGCTGACCGTGACATCTTCGAACTTTATCTCAATGTAACAAGAAATTTATTATGAAGTCAGAGGAACTACGCTTTGACGTTCGTTTCCGAATGAAACGCGCATTAGTCTCGTCGAGCCCGTGCGTCAACCCATATGAAGTTTCTTCTTTGTCTAATCTTAAAGAGATACGGCGACCTTCTTTAACGTCGGCCCATCGTGACACCATCAACGATCCCTAACGGCGGCCACGTCGTTGCACGCGCGGGCATTTAACAATAATAATAAGTTCTAACGTAATTCTATGCTAAATCACAGTCGATGAATTGACTGAAATTCGCGTTTGCGTTTCACGAGCATAGCTGAACGGTGGCCATTCACCACAGCGGACCGCGCGTAACACACCGTGTCATTATCGAAATTATATAGATTAATCGGAAACAGTTCGGTGAAGAGTTAAAGAAGAAAAAAAAAAGAAAGAGGAGACCGCCCATCTCATCGGGGCCGTTCTCTCCTAAACGAAAGAATTCTTCGTTCGACGCAACATTCAGGTGTTGTCACGAGAGACGAGGCAGGCAGAGCGATGAGAAGATATCGCGCTCGAACGACCTAGTAACACGCTAGACCGTCGTAAAAATTGTTACATATTCAACAGCATAAATAATCGCGAACTTATGCCGCAAGCGTGCACGCGTGTACGGTGAAGTATTTCGTACAAAGAAATCGATCTTTGGAAATTTCCTTCCACGAGAAATCTCTCTCCTTCGTTTAACATCATCGTTCTCGGTCATTTTCGTCAATTGTTATTTACGATACGCTTACTACATGTTGTCGCACGCTGTTGACGCTTAAGCAACGTCACGCGATACCGAGATTTATCGGTTTGAAACGCAAACTGCGCTTGCGATGGCAACGCTGACGCGTGGAACAAACGACCGCGTTTATCATTAAACGTGCGCCGAAAATACGGGCGAATGACGAGAGATATCAGTCGCCGCGAGAGAGAAAAAAAAATAAAAACCACGCGCGCGCGCGTGTACGTGCGGAACCACACCGGCTCCTCGGCGGCGGACAGCGCCTAAAAATAGTGTGCCGTGGCATCCTAGAAAATGTAAACGGGGCCGCGGGGCAGCACACACGGTCTCGTGCAGCTGACTATGAAATTCACAAAGGACCCGCGCGCCGGAACAAAGGCGCACGTACGCGCGAAGATGCCGTAAGCCGGAAGAGGGAAAAAGAGAGCGGAGTGGCCGTACGGATCCCGAAAGAGAGAGAGAAAGAGAGAGAGAGAGAGAGAGAGAGAGAGAGAGAGAGAGAGCGAATTTGGTGAAGAGGATCATTGGCAGAAAGAGAAAGGGCAGGCGGGACGAAGCTGCGGGGTAGATACGCCCCTGAGACATGCAGAAACGCAAAACGGTGCCGGCCAGGAAGCGGGACGAGCGCGCTTCTGGGAAAGGTACCGCACCATCTGCGCCGTCCAAGAAATCGCCGATCCGCCCGGGTCTCATATTTATCGATGATTACCACACATAGCCGACGTTCCCGAGTGTATCGAGATGCGAGCCATGCGGCGCCCAAGTTCTTTGAAATTCGCGAATTCCGTTTCGCGCGTGAAAAATGCCTCGAACGAAACGAAGGCGCGTGTTCGAGAAAATGTCATCACTCAAATCTATCGCTGATGGAGGTTCGTCCTTCCCGCACCCCGCACGCATGAGCGCGTTATTAAACCGTTATTACGAAAGACTGGAACGCTCCTCGGAAAATAATTAAGCGATTCAATTAGTCTCTGCCGAGCCCGGGTACTCGGAGCCCGGGTACTCGTTCGCTCCTCAAATTATCGTCATGTCCCGGGGAGGATCTTGAGGGCCGCGAGTCGATGGTCTGGAAGGATAGGAAGGGAGATATGGCGATTCGGAGCGCGCCTCCGATTCTCGGAGGAGTCGTGCGTGTTTGACCGAAGGGCTCGGGGAAGGAGGAGCAAGGAAAAAGGCGAGAGAGAGAGAGAGGGGGGAGGAGAGAGAGAGAGAGAGAGAGGCCCACTTCGGTCGGGGGGCGGCAGAATGGAAAGGTTAAGTTACGAAACGCAACGGCAGCCTCCAAGGTCTCCCCCGTCCCTCGATCCCCACACCTCACCGGCCGCGACGACCTGACCCTTTTTTCCCTTTTCGGCTGAATGGATCGAACAAACGTGTAACGCGTAGAGTGTAACTCCCGATACACGCAGCCCTACCGCAACGCGTAGCAACTCACCACCGGTGGCGGTTTTACCACGATCGATCGCAGGCTGGCCGTCGCTGTCAAGCATATCGCTCTTATCAGCGTGCGGTCCCATCCTCCTCCCGTCCTCATTTTCGGCCCTCCCGGATACGTGGCGCGATCTCTCGCCCGCGCTCCTCCGTTGATATCTTACGCGCTGACGCTGACGCGTGCGTGTGAGACGCGGGCTGGGAAAATGGAGGTTCACAGAGTCCGAGATGGTATCGCATAACAGTTCAGAAAACGCGAAATAAAAGATAGATACCGATAACGATTTGCGATCTACTTTGCGGTGGTCGATTCGATAGAAGAATGGTATATTAGGGTTCAGCCTCCGGATATGCTGTAGAATTCTATTACGTAGAAATAGAGGTCCTGAGCCGGCCGAGCGTCCACCCTGCGAAAAGTTAAAAACGTCGGGGGGAGATTATGCAGAGAAAGAATAGGACGTTGCATGTGCGTGTGCGTATGTGAGAGCGCTGTGTGGCGCTGTGGATCTCTCCAGGCCTTGACACATTTCGTTCGGTGGCGCCAAATTGGTCGCCGCTCGGGCGAGCATTCGCTCCGAACGGGAGAGGAAGAAGATGAGGAAGAGGAGAACGGATAGAAGAGGGGAGAAGGAGGGACAAAGGGACGGACGAATCGGAAGGATAAGAGAGACCGCGGCGCGATAAGTGCGAAGAGGATAGCTGGAGAGCAAGAGAGAGAGAGAGAGAGAGAGAGAGAGAGAGAGAGAGAAAAGGCCAAGGGCCAAAATGGAGAGAGAAGATAGAGGAGGACGAGGCGGAGGAAAATCAATGTCAGGCAACGTTGCAACCCGAAATCAAGGGAGAGCCCAGGCCTCCCGCGCTATTCCCATCCCGGCTTGGCACCCGCCGGTCGATTTTGCAAGGGATGGCGGTACGGGCGCACACCCTCTCCCTTTTTTTAACCCCTCGAAGACCGGAATGAACCATAACCCGCACAACAGTCCACTTCCCGGGCTTCCTTGAATCCTTATCCGATATCCTTATGGTTGCAGATACCGTGTACCTACGATCGAGTATCGACCCCTATCGGTAGCGACTTTGGAATTCCATCGCGAATAAAGATCGTACCTTCCGGATAAAATTCATGGACACGACGATACAAGTATAACTTTCGTTATAATAACGAGGGAGTTCCGTGTTATCACTGTTAAAGCGATGAAGGTCAAGCGTATGATAGAAGGTCGATCGTCAAGGCTCGTTAAAGCATGTCAGAATATACCGCTTTCCGTTTTCGAAATATAGAGGACACCGAGTAAACGACGCTGCTGGACAGGGAGTTGACGAAGGTCTTCCTGACCTCCTCAGGGCCATGAACAGCGCGAGTTAGCTTGTTGAAATTCTAAAATACTTCGGCCATGTACCCGGCGAAACGAGCCGAGCCGCTAGGGCTCGAAAATTGTTAAGAATCAGAAGGAATTCGAGGAAAGGCCTCGATTATGCACCTTAGCCTATTATACATTGGTACAAGGCACGTTAATTATCAAAGTGCACAGGATTAAAACCAAGATTTCTAATCTTAGAAACTGAGTTGTAAAGAAAAAAATTTTATGTATGCGTTTCATCGGAAGAATAATCTTCGCAGGAAACTTGGCTGACCACAAGAATCCGCTTCTACTAGCAGGCGGAATAATCTGAAGAATGGATCCTTCTTGGAATTGCGATGCATCGACGTAACGAGATGATATTGACAATATTGGTACAAAGTGCAATATTGCAAATAACTAATTTTCTGAAAATTGACAAATTTATCTTTTTAATAAATAAATTCAAATTTTCATTAAATTTAATTTTTATCTTTATGTACAAAATTTAATTTTTTAAAGCTAAGTTAAATTAAATTAAATTAAATTTTATATTAAATTAAATTTAAATTAAATTTTTATCTTTGTGTACAAAACAGAGTAAAAATAATGAGAGAACTAATTATCAAAATTTACTTTTTAATAAATAAATTTACAAATTTGTATTGAATTTAATCTTTATCTTTACACTCGACGACATTAAGAATAACGAGAGTTAAACGATTGTTAAATATATAATAATATTGTTGCACTATTTTCTAAACTGTTGCACGATCGATGCAAAAACACAATTTTTGGATTACGTCCGCCCACTCCCACAAAAGCTCGTCACTTCCTAGACGCGCGGGCGTTCTGAAAAAGCTGCGTGTCTCCGAACGTCTGCGTGTCCGCGATGAAAATAGTGTAGACATAATTTTCCAACGTGACGTGCGATTACCGCGCTCACGAGGACGTCGGATGTCGCGCGGTGTCACACGTATAATCATATACACGCGTATACACGCTTCTCCGCGTACGTGTGTACGCGCGCGCGCATTCGACGCTACGGATGCTTCCGAAGCACGCAAAGTCGACGAAAGTTTTGGCGGCACGTGCACGCACACATAGTTGTACGCGCGCATACACGCAGTCCCGTACATGCACGCACGCACTCACGCACTCACGCACGCACGCATTCGTTATTGATTGGTACGCACGGTAGGCTCGGCGCGAGGGATGCTCGGCGCCCTACGCTATAATGGAGCGGAAAACGCGAATTCCTGAAAATGCGGATACCTTCGAGGGCATCCATCGGCCCTCCTCGTGATAGCAACGTGCACATTCCGCACATGCGTAAAGTGGTAAGAATAACTATCATATTTCTGCTCCCTCCTGATAATAGTAAATTTCGTATTCTGTTGAGAAAACAATTTTATTCTCGCAAAATTGATTACGATTTCGTTCGATACCGAAAATGATTAGTGTCTCATAAATGAATGATAAAAAAACTTTAAAAAATATGAATGTAAAATGATATGGTTTTAACACCATTTAGTGTTCTTTTTTTTATAATATTCACTAAGTTTGTTATTTATATATACATTCATTAACATTGTGAAAATTATATAAACATCATCATTTTTTTAATGTGTACCGCAGATTTTTGTGAAACTTTGATCTCGGTTCAATCTTTTCTTTATATCTTCGTTTAATTTTTAAAATCTAAAAAAAATCAAAGTAAGTTGAAATTAGATCAAAATTAATCTACATTGATGAAAATGAACACAATGCCCGTTTACTTAAATTATATCCAAATCGACATTATTATTATTATTGTTAATATTTTTATTACTGTTGTACTACACTTTGATGATAGAGAAGACAAAAAAGTAGTTAGATATAATACAAGGGTATCAGTGAAGCAAAAGGCGAGGCATCTACAAGACTGCTGTTGTAAGACTCATATGAACAGAATAAAAACAATAGTAACGATATAAAGGAGAAAGTAAAGAAAGTAAAAAAGAAATATTAATATTTCATATGAAAATGAGGACGATGAAACGAACCTCCGTGCAGCGGTACGAAACAAAGCAAAAGAGGAGGATTTTATGGTAGCACTAGCTTGGTTCATTGTTCGTGTAAGAAATATTATAAATTTACGTTATTAATTTATAGATAAAAACGGAAAAATAAACAGGGATAATTAAAGTCAAAGCCGCATAAATAATAAGATAGATTTTCGCGAGATTAGAAAGAAGATAAAAACAATATACAAGAGAGATAAGACGAAGGAATGAACAAAAAAAAATAAATTTCTCGAAAATTCGAGAAAAATTATTGCGCGTGTAATTACAAAAAATTAAATTAGATTACAACGCAGTAAGATAGGAGAAAGTATTGAACGAGTACTTATAGATTTGAATTAAAATGCAGAATAAGCACAGCGGAGCGGAGAGTGCGTCGATTAGAAAAAAAAGCAGCACGTTCGAAAAAAGCACGACTATAAATTTTTATCTTTGTTTAAAACTGTAAATTTATCTACATTTCCATACAATTAAAATTCGATTTAAATTTAAAGATTATGCAGTATTATCATATTCGATCAGTTTCAATTGCGACTTGCTGCGATTACGATTACAAGATAGATGCATAACATAGGAACTTGAATAGTTAAAAATTTGAAAAAATTGATTTTTTCAAAAATTAACTTTATCATTATTTATCCCCTTCATACAATTGTAATAGTATAAAACTTTTTTTTCAAATGTTGCATTTTTAAAATGTTTTTACTCATCCGATATTATTTCCTCATCTTATATATGTAAATCTTTATTTTTAAATTATTATCTATATTGTAAATATGTATGAAATTATGGTATATATTGAAATAATATTCTGGACAAACATTGCACAATTGACAAGTTATATAACTCTTTCCACGATTTACATGTATGGCACCACTGTGACGGTGTAATAATCGGCTACGACGAATTCGTTGAACGAATTCACGAGACACGTTAGTGGTGGTAGTGCTGCAGTAAATTTGCACCCACGCCTGAACGCCCGCTCAACCACGCTCAACTTGGCGATCCACCCCCGTCTCCCCTACCACGAAAATATACGCGCCTGGGCGTCGAGCAGCTGGCGCTATCCCGCGTGCGCGTCGCAAACCTCACGCAATGACGCAGCGCATGCGGTGCGTCGTGCAACACGCATGAGGCGCGTGAGCGTGCGTCGCGGGCCTAATTTCTATGCCTGTGCACCGAAACGGTGCCATTAGCGCGTTACGCATCGCACGAATTTCGGCCGCTTTCCGGCGGACTCCCTCAACCGGATATTCCACATCCACTTTTTCGACGAACGTTTTTTCTGTCGGAAGATTTATCTAAGACGGAGCGAAAATTAATTGCAAAAGGAATATTGTTGAGGCAGGTAGTTCATTTTTAACGAATACATAATGCCTCTCGTGCGTGCGCGCATACACGCGTGAGACCTGGCCCATTCTGTATACCGGTCTCTCGAGTTGTGGTCCCCTCTTCTCACGCATGATGCAGCGACGATAAGAAAGACAGAGAAAAGAGACGCGCCCGCTCGCGACCGGGCAGTGTTTGTCCTTTGTATTTAGGAAAACCTGGACCGGGAAGGGAACGACGAAGAACAGAGGATATCCAGCGAAGATAGGGTTACGCACATTGTGCGTGGGTGGAGGGTAACGCCGCGCGCCGGTTCGCAGGACCAACGCGCACGTTGTTTTATTCGAACTTGCCGGCGCGGGGAGTATGGTAATAAAGCTTACCTAAGGGTAGGGGGGGGGGCTTTCGGACGGGGGCTACAGTCCGGCTATTTTGTCCGTGTCCGCATGGAGGAAGCATGGAAAAAATGCGTCGCGCGCATACCCGCAAAAAAATTCGACCCTCCAAAGGTGGGCGATGGTTAATGAAAATGAATGAAAAATTTATGGCCGCGACTATCGACGGGGCTTTGTCCGGGTTTCCGCGAATCCAGTCTCATATAATACAAACACGCATGACCAAACGAAGAAAAATCGTAAATTAAAGGTAATTACAACGACTGAAAAAGATAAATTCGACAAATAAATTCAAAAGTTAAAATAATTAAATTAATATCATGAGAGAAAAATTTGTTTGAATGAAAAAAGTACATTTTCTTAAAATCGTATCATTTGTTTGTTCTGCAAGTAAAAACATTTACTTTTAAGTAAATAGACATATCGTAAATACATTAGTTTGTATTTTTACATTTTTCACATTGAAATAATGATTTTACAAATAAGCTAATAATATTATTAAACTTAATTAAATTGTTTTTTTTAGATTAAAAGATACAAACATTTTCTGAATTGCAAGAAAAAAAAAATACTTGATTAAAGATTATTTCTTAATTTTATGTTAATATTTGAATTGAGAAATTTATAATTTAACTACAAGTAAATAAACTATTAGAACTCGCTGAGTAAGTAATTCTGTTATGTTAGGTAAAATTTTTTAGTTTTAAGATATTTTTTTTCTCAGTGTAATAAAAAATTATTGAAAGAAAAATAATGACCAACACGGAAGAGATAGTTATAGTTTTCCTCTACCGTTATTATAATCGATATCTTTATAAAATATTTCTACATTTCAGTGTACAATGAATAATTGAATAATTTCTAATGTTCCATCGAAAATGGCTGCGATATGTATAATTACACACACGTTAGTCACAATCATTAAACATACGAATATGTATGCGAACTACGAGCACGTTATGCAAATGTAATCCATTGTCACATACCGTGAGCTTAAAAGCATGAGCACGAGTAAATTCTCTGCTTTAATTGAACGTATCCTCCGGTGCAAAGTGCGTGTCTCTCAACGAAATTTTAGACAAAATTTTCGAGCCATACGTTAACGTCTCAAAATCGTTTTGTCAATTATCGGGAAGCGTAGAGGTGCGTTTAATTTCTGGTGTGAACTCGTCGTCGCGCCGTTTCAAAGAGTCCGGCCTTCGAAAATCGTTGCTCATCACCATTCCTAAATTATTTTCTTAACTTATTTAGTTGTAATCTTTCCGAGTTAAATCGTAACTACGTCGTTTCGGCCCCATCGCATATATTATAAATAATCTTGGTTAGCGGCGTGGCGTTTATCAATGATTCCACGTCTATCATGTACGCCGTTGATGTTCATTATTCTGCTCAATAATGCATATCCATATGCTCGTACGCACACACATCCGCGTTACGTCAAAGCGCGGTGTCTCTCGCGCGCGCGTGCTCTCACGAAAAACAACAAGACCTTCACGAGAAAACGAGCGCGTGTCTTTTTCTATGTATGTGTATTTTTTTTTCTCGATTGCGTTCCATGCTTCCTTTATCAGTTCGCTCGTACGAGCGGGTGCTGGTCTTATCATGAATTATTTCGTGACCTGAATTCAACGTTGTATGTGCCCGCGGACTCTCTCTTTCTCTCTCTCTCTCTCTCTCTCTCTCTCTCTCGCTTTTTTTCGTTCTCTCCTTCTTTCTATCGTATCCGGTGGTCTAACGGTTAACAGCGCGCTATGTGTGTACGATTTACATGTACATGTATATACGCGCGTGACGAAACAATACGTGCAGTCGAGGAGTTTTCGTGCTTGGCCCCACGAAAACGCGAAGCGCTCGTCATACGCCATTCGTGTGTGGGCGACATCAAGATTGGGCGTTATCACAGGCCAGCCACGAGCGATCGTATCTCTCTCACCCCCCACGTCTCCCTCCGCCTCGCCACCTTTTCTGCGCATCGACCTACTGAGAAGCGCGTACGTGCAATCGTTGCAATCGTTACGACATCGCTGATAAGGCCCGTTTTCGCATGGCATAATTCGTTCCGATTTCCTGATTAGCTGTAATGCGCGTTTAGATATATAATATATAATGCTGTTATTCGATAGTCGCCAAAACGAAAATACACATTGTACCTGTTAAATGATGTTGCTGCAAATAATAAACCACGTCTCCGAAAGCTGTTATATTTCGCTAATCTAACATTCGAGCGTTTCTCGCGAGCTGACTCATAAAATTAATCCGCAAATTTTGATATTGTACTCTTCGATCGATAAACCGATCTAGCGCGGCTCTGGATGAAGATTACCGTTCAAATACATGGAATTCGCCTCCCGTTTCCTCGACAACTACACGATAACTGCACCATTATTACCGTTGCGTGGAGTGAGATACGGCTTATTTGTCGAATAAATGGCCGCCGCTACGAAGGGCAGATAATAATTTCAATCTACGGAGTAATCGAACAATTTTAGGCCGTAGTTAGACAGGCCGGCTTCTAATTCGGGTTACTGCGATTCTACTACCGCATACTACCGCCTCCCTCCCCCGATCGATCAATACTAACTACATATATACGTAATGTGTGGGGATGTCTGTCATGCCGTTTTCTGGTCGCACTCCTGTCAAACGCTACGCCATAATATTCACGAGTGTCGATCGTGGACTTGAGCGCGCGAGAGGACTTCCTCCGCGTTTTTCTGTACAAATTTCTCGCGCGTGTACTAAATCCAAAGTCCGCGATTTTTCGCTCGTGACACACGACGCGACGCGACGCGACGCCACGTCTCTGTCTTTCACGTAAAAACGCGAAAGGGGAAGGACTTTGGGAAGCCTAACCGGGCACCGCGTGAAACGAACGTTTTCTTCTACGAAGATAATTTGCAGCGAGTAGAACGGTCGACTCATGCTGTTCTAACTCTCTTTCTAAAACACCGCGCCTGGCCATGACACACATAGCAGCCAGCCTTTCGCATCCTCTCCCGGGGAACGTCCAAACAGCCTAAACCCATAACTCACGAGGGATCTGCTGCCTTGTCTTCGGAGAGAACCCGCTATTTTCTCACGTCTCGAAAATAGCTACTTTTATCGTCGTGCACAAAGGGCCGGTTGATCGACTCGATTTCGGAGTTTGCATCGCGAATAAAAATGAAAATCTATTTTAAGTCAAAGATCGTACGAAAGTCAGAATTGGAATTACTCCGCGATAATAATGATAACGGGGGCGCACCATGCGTGCGGAATAATATATTCACCGATACACCGCGTTGACTAATCCCTGTTACGAGTTGCGGGTATAAAAATAGGACGTGCATTTAATTTTACACTGTTCCAAGGTCCTGACGTAACAGACACGAGCGTTTAATCGACATAGCTGCGTAGGAAGGAAAGCTGGTACGGTTGCACGACTTTCGACGCATTGCCGCAACGTAACGAGCGAAGGTCTCGCATTCCTCTTGTGCAACGATTTTCGGCGATGAAAGGTCTCGTGATGGCGACAGTAAACTGCCGCGGTAAGGCTGAATTATGCCTAATCGCTTCTAAGAACCTGTCAGCCGAATGAGCGGCCTCTCTTTTTAAATGGCATATAATGGCAACTCGCGTGCATACGAAACGGGAAGAGTGTCGAAAAATTATTCAATGTAGCCATGATAATAGGCTACTGTCAAAATTCGTTATACGAAAACTTTTGTAAATATCTTTGGAATTTTGCGAAAAGGAAACGTTAGAGAGTTATTTGTGCTCGCGAGTATCACGAGAGCCTCGCGATTCGGCGAGAAATATCGGATGATGCGTTTCTACATAAACTGCATTAATACAACATAGTCTTCCGTTGGGAAAAGAAAATATCCCTCCGCTCACGTTGATACTAGTGATTTCTATAATCTCGTGACTCCTCGCAATCGCTGACAGCGTTTGCCCCCGGCAAACAAAACTTTTCGTGCTTGCCACGGCGATGCGAGATCGTCGTCCAGCCAAACATCGTCGTAGGCACGGCATTGCCGCGATGGCACACGTGGAATTAATACTCGGAAATGACGAATTAATGTTTAAGCAAGTCGCCGCTTGTACTACACGAGCTTCCTCGCCAAAGTTCGTTGTACGGCTGGCTGAAACTTTTACGAGACACGCGCGCGAAATTGCAGAAGGGTTGCAAGGTCCTCCTGCAAGGAGAGTTAGAAAAAAAAGAGAGGAAGTGGATAAGGAGGGAGGGAGGGAGGGAATGAAAGAAGAAATAATCGGCCGAGGGAAGACGAGGGCCGGTCGGCGACGACATGCACCTGTGTGTGAACCTCGCACGTGTCCGATGCAACTGCACTACCCCTATCCTCCTTTCCTCCCTCGCACGAAGCCTTCATTCATAATTCAGCGGGGCGAATTAGACGAGCGAGGGACGCGAGTTCTCTCGCGTGTCATCGTCTCCGTTTGCAAAAGGCACAGGTAGCGAGAGAGCGGATTAAGCAACATCGAGTATTCTCCGCTTTGACAGAACAAATTGAGCGAGAGACGCGTTAGTCCCCTCCCCCCCCTCTCCCTCAAGAGAGCGCTTTCACTTTCCGCGTTATTTCGTACATTGAACAACTATTTCTCCGTTTTCTTTTTTTACTGCTCGCGAGCGATCCCCGAATTAGTGGCTGTATTTGGTGTACCATAGCTGCATAAATTACAAGCTGACTATGATAGAAATATAAATAAGCGAAAAATAAGCTTTATATAAGAAATATAAATACCGTTATCGTTGCAAGCGAGAACAGAACGATCGAGGAGAATGAAATGATGGCAAATATTCTATGAGGCATGTTATCGAATCATGTCGTTGTATGTCTTTCGCACTGAATAAATGTGACATTCGCACAGAAAGAAAAATGTTCGCTGTTGTAGCTAACCATGACTTGCTAAGGCTATCGTAACTATAAATTTATAAACTACAGCAATACGATTTGAGTTGTTGATCCTAATACATTAGTAAAGTAGCAAAACATGCATGCCTATCAGAATTACATCGTATACAACATAAAAATAGTTATCTGAACTAACCGATATGTCAGTAATACCTAGGTAATACACTTGGTAGCTAATTAATGTAATTACCTAGAATAACTTTTAGCTACAAAGCATATTTTGGACATAGCAAATATTTTCTGCAGCTAAATTCGTGTGTCAGGCAGCTAAACTCTTTTAAATAAAATCACAGATCAGATATTAGCTGTCCATATATTACAACGTAATTTAATTATCATATGCGGTTTTTAGTTACGACAGCTATTTTTTTCCGTGGTAATTAATGACTCTTTTTACTTCATAATCATAATAAATTAAAAAATTTTTTTCCACAAAGATACAAACCTTATAGATCAATTTTTTTCCATATAAAACGACCATGAAATATTTTATCGGTTATTTTACAAAGTTCGTAATAGAAAGCCGGAAGAAATAGCATTCTGGAATTTAAGAGAAAGTACTACAGAACGTTAGAAAAAGGTTTTCGAAGCCCTGTAGCTTCATTTCAATGATCTGATATATAAGAAAGCTATAACTTTCATTTGTTGGTATGCAATCGTTCTTCAGAATGTAATCAGCGGTAAAAATCGACAGTCACGCGACTTACAAAAGGAATGTAAAAGTAGCCTCTTTGTATTTTCTTGAAATGATCCAAGTATCTACTATTTCGAACTTCATCAAAGGTTTTTATTCTCGGCGATTACACGCTTTTCATGCCGAATCATTAATTTATGTCAAAATTATAATCATGTAGAAATGCTCAAACCGGTTGATAAAATTTTAAATCGTTTTACAACACTGCTCATCATGCTTGAACGTCCTTCATAATTATTTCAATGGTCTGTTAAAATTATTTTTATATCTGTGTCTAGCTAAATTTTTAGATACTTCAACAAAACCGTGTAATGTGAACAGTCATGTAACAACAATACGTACGAGAAGATTAAGAAGACGCTATTTCGTGGACAAAAAGCAATAAAAAGTGACTCTAATTCGGGGCCGCTTGAAAAGGTTCCATAAAATTCAAATCTTATGGACACACGAGACGCCTCACGGGTTAGTTTTTTCCTTGCGAAATAGCTTGCGAAATAGCACCATGATGCCACATAAACTCCAAGGCGATGATCGGAACGGGCGGCGCGGCGTAGCGGTCGCGGCTTCTAACGAGTCTTCGCACAGAGAGATCTAACAAAAAAAAAGTATCGCTTCAACGACTAACTCTCGGTGAGTATAACTGTACTCCCGATAGAATAATTCAACAATGCGACGGTCACGATTTTTCTCACCGCGGGGTTCTCGCGCCGCATTCCTTCGCACAGAGACGAGAGCTTCAAAGGGAGCCACTCTTGCCACGGTCACACCTACATTAACGCAATAAAGTGTCCCCACTGTTTCACCTACTTTTTTTTTTATAATTTGTCTCTTCAAAGAGTTCACTGAGTCTCCGTGTCTTTGTCCGTGCAGTCTTTTGAATAATTTAAGAGCGGCAACAAAATTCTTTTGTTTCAATGTCATCTCATCTCAGCGTCGCGTTCACGGCGCAACGATGGTAATCTGATTTTTTTTTTTATACGTTCCGAGTATCTTTGAAAATTTTCGAGTAACGTAGCTGAAAGTGCAAAGAAAGGCTCTCGAGACGACCGCATGGACGCCCCGAACTTTGGTACACTAATAAATAGCTCCTCTGCCTATCGGTGGGTTTCTTTCACTCTTCCTTGAGCACGTTTAACATGCACGGATCGCCTTCCCCGCGTCCTTCCCGTTTCTTTACCCTTTCTCCTCTACGGGCTTAATGTCAATAACCGTTGCATTAGTTGACGCTTCGTTACTTTCTTTGCGGCGGGTGAGCGAGCGGTGATTAAAAATGGACGGGGTGTCATCCGCGGTGACACACGGTCGCCGCGACGCCGACGTCGGCACCAACGTCAAATCGCGTCGGTGTTGGTGGCCGGCACCTGTCGCGTCTGTTTCACGTGGCGTCGTCGTAGCATCACGCTCGGTGATTTGCTCGCCGGAGCAAAAGATGTTCCCAGTGGCTGCACCGTCGCCTGCATCCTCTTTGTACACTTTGTTCACACCGTGAAGGCGGCAAGTCGTAAGGCATCACCCTGTCCCGGGGCACGGACGGGGAGACTCGGTAAATCCAGGTATACGTCCACGTACGGCGTCGTCGCTCTCTCTTTCTGTACGTTAGAGCGTCGCCGAAGCGGAGATACTGACGTATACACGTGGACGAAAAAAGATCTACACGAAAACCGTCCCGAAAATCGCATTATCTCTCGGCTAAAAATTCTTTGATCAATCTGGAATCGATTTTTCCATCCCCCTTTGAAAGAATCAAGAAATTTAATTGAGAGAAGAAGGATTTTAATTCATTTCGAATCCGTTGAAAGATTCGTAAGAGCGGGACAGTTCAGAGAGTATCAGGCGGCGCCTTACAACGCGCAGCGAGCTTCTTTTTACGATGCACCGTTTTATCTCTAGCCGCCCGAGATGACTCGGGGAGGGGCGGTGGGAGAATGGTACAAGGATGAGAGGAACGCGGCAGTTGCAACATCCGCGGTCAGGCCCCACGTGCAGCCGATGATGCAACGCTCGTGCATTTTGTAACTCCGGAGCCAGAAGGCCTTCTACGCGGCACGTTGGACCAGATAAAAGTCTATCGAATCTAGAATGCTTCACTGTCTGAGAGAACGTTGAGCAATACGCCGCTCAATTAAAAACACTTGCCGACCAAATGTCGCGCACGTTTTAAGACGTGAAATCTAATTTTCCGAAACAGCCGTAGCACGTGTAAGAAAATTCATTATTCGTGCATTCACGCTGTATATTTTGGCGACGAATCAAAATACACGTGGCACGAACGCGCGAGGTTCAATAAACCTGTGCAAGGTTTTACTCGATCCGGGCCCGTTCACTTGGTACACCTCTCATTCTTGACTTCACGTGTCAATAGACTTAGCTGCGTCGCGTTATCTGTTACCCGCCACGGTTCCGCGATCTAACGTTACTGCCCGGCTCAACACGACTCGATCTTTCGTAAACGACATATTTAAGATACTATCGCACGAGTTGGGTGCAGGGCAAAATTACTTTGCGCGAGACTGCAATTGCAAGTTGCGTGTCAATATTTCATACGCGCAACGTCGCGTCGGCCGAATTACATTTCCGTCAAATTGTAATAAAGTCGCAGTCACGCAAGTACGGTGCGATATCTCGCGATGCAAAAACATGGTACTCACCGCCGTCGACAGTAGAGACAGTGCTAGCTTTGTTGATCTTCGTGTTCCACATAGCGGGCGTGGGCGGCGCGGCGGGACTCTGATCGGGAGTCGGCGGATGAGCCGCCGGCATCGGCACCATCGTCGGACCCAGCTGTGCCCCGTGCGACAGATCCGAGTTCGGTCTGTACGAGCCCGCGTCAAACCCCCGTCCTCCGGGATAAACGTCATCATCCCGCCTCGACAATCTCTCCGCCAATTTCTCCGCCCTCTCCCGATCGGTCAACTCCTGCTTTATTCGAACTGGCTCCTGC
Source organism: Solenopsis invicta (assembly GCF_016802725.1). NCBI lineage: Eukaryota > Metazoa > Arthropoda > Insecta > Hymenoptera > Formicidae > Solenopsis > Solenopsis invicta. The sequence continues at coordinate 9,097,316 of NC_052665.1, forward strand.
TTTATTCGAAGATCTGCGAACAAGCAAGATCAAGACTTCCAGGGTAACTCTGGTGTATACGCTGTACCTAATGAAAACTTAATTTATCAAGCATTATTTACTCTGTTTAAGGAACTGTACCAATAAAAATTTCTTACTACTACTACTGCAAAATATTTATTTTCTTATGTTTGTGGGAAAAAAACTTTAGGAAACTCTTGCATTTTTGTTGTATATCAAAAGGGGTGAGAGTTATGGCTACTCCTGAGTGAGGACAAAGTTGAATAATGAATACAAGAACCAAGCATTTATTTTTTTGTATACTCCATCCTGTACCTCTCTCTACACTTACATATATACCACTATAAATAATCACTAAACCTTTCAAACCTCCTGCAGAAAGAGTAATCATTTTACGTAGATTGTAATGCATTCACAACATTGACAAATTGATTCAACTCACGATAGTTATGTTAATATTAAAAGTAAAATGACAACGTAACGCTAATATAACACAAAGGCATATAACAAAGTGGTTACAAGCAAGTTATCTTCACTCCTTTCGTTTTCTCTGATTCTTGCGGCGTAAAACCAGAGTTACCCGATTTGACCGATTGGTGGAATTTTTTGACCAATTTCACACAGGTCCTTTTCGCTCTTCCTTACCTTCGGCAACATTTTCCTTGAGATCACAGTTGCTGCGTTCCTCGGATCGCGCTCGTTCCAGCTGCTGTTCCAGTTGTTCCGTGGGCGTGTGTGGCGCGGTGTGGAGATGCAAAGGTTCGGAGGGATGGGTGAACGGTTGGTAAAAGTGGTTTTCCAGCTTCTCCAGCAAGAGAGAGGGATGCGGGGCGGACGCCGGCCGGAAGGCATGGCCGTCGCGTAACACGCTCGCTCTTCCCAGCGTATCGACGTCGCTCGGCGATCTAAAAATACGCGGTCGCAGCTCACAGAAACTTACACGAGTGAATCAGCGAGAACACATAACACAGTGCGAATATTTGGTAAACATGCGTAATACGATAAGGAGGAAATACGAAGGAAATCGATGTGGGGTGAATGAAAGAATGTCTACGATATTCTTAATATGACACAACTCGTTGAAAGATTGCATACTCTCGACTCGCGTAACACTTGCGTAACACGTAATCACGATTCGTCGAAAAACTAATCCCATCAAAAATGAAATATTCTGAGACGTCGAAATAAAAAGTCAAAGAGGTCGTAAAAAAAGTTGTTTAATGAAAACCATTTCATAAATAATTTATAGCTCTGTCGTTCGCAAATTGTCACACGCATCATTGGCCATTAGAATGTAGAAAGGTCGCTCACGTGGCTACCACCGCTTACCTCATCAACCTCTTCGGGCTCTCGTAATAGTGAGAAGTGGAGTAGACGTTGGGCGCGGAGTATTCCGGGGCGGACGACGGCGCTGGTGTGGGGGTCCTCTTCACGAGGTTCCTGACCATGGTGGCTTCGCCCGCCTCGCTCATGTCACTCATATCACCGATACCACCACCGCCACCACCGTTGCCGATGGTACCACCGACGCTACCGCTACCGACGCTACCGCTGCCGCCGCCTCTGCCACCCCCGCCTCCGATGCTGCTCTCTGCGTCCACGGAGGTATTACTGCTTTCCGCGGCGTGCCTTTGCGCCACCGCCAGCTTCTCGTGCTCGATAATCGACAGACCCTTAACCTGGATTCGCCAAGAGAATTATGGATAAACGAACATATTTTATAAAAAGGAACGATGGAAAATATTGTCTGACGATGCGAAAACATCACGAAAACATCTTGAAAAGAATTTCAGACAATTACGAAAACAGTTATCGCGTTTGAGCATATTCGCACGAGTATCATGGATTATGTTAATGAACATTCCTTCGCGTGACTAATACCAGCGGTACTTCTGCTGTTCCGCGTACATCAGCCGAGTAAAATTATGCCTTTGGCAGTAAATATTTGAAAATACTGAATTGAAGCACGCGATACGGAAGTCAGTGGCGAGAGAACGCATTTTCGAGGAAAGCTTGACAAACGATTCGACTTCTCTCAAGCTTCCACGACACGAATGACACATAGACTTGAAGCGCGGTTCGGGCGCCGCGCCGCGCCGCGCGCCACGTGTACAATTGTGCGCGGAACATTATTTAGGGTCATTATTTACGGAAAAAGAGACAGGCACATACTTGAAGGCATTCAGCTGCCTTGAGGAAGGAGCTGAGGGATTCCTGGGACACATGTACCTCTCCACGGTACATGAATTCGAGGAGGGCCGCCATATTGTGGGCACTCGTCCCATCGAGAATAACGATCACTCCCGGGGGAGAAGGCGGCATTTCTTCGAAGAGCACCTGAAAGTGTTTGCTGCATGCTGCGAGAATTAACTTGTGCGCCTTGAACGAAACTCCTGAAACACAAATAAAATGCACTGCCTTCAAGATATGCATTGATATGACACTGTCGTCAAAAGGAAATAACGTTCGACGAGTCACAAACGACACGTCGCTAGTTCATTTTTGCATAGCTGAGGAAATTAAAAGTGTGTCGCAAAAAAAAATTCGCTCGGACATCGGTCGCGCGCCTCTACTTCGTCTCTAATCGCGCGAATTATCACGCAACGAACTCGACCGGCGCGACGTCGCGAAATTGGCACGTAAGAAAAAATTTTTGGTGCACGCATAAGAGATGCTCGGGTCTTTTCCTTCTCACGGCTTACAATGTAAACCGGGCGTCATCGCGCGCGGCGTACGAGCGCGGGAATTTCAGTGTGCAAAGGAAGCCGGTGACCGACGAACCCTTTTTTTTTCTTCAACCGGCCCACCATCATTTCCTCCTCTACCGCGCGACATAAAGAAACCGAGGCTAGCCCGCCTGACGGCGATGCCCTTTCTCGCAGCCCGCTGCGTATATAGGTCATCTTCGGACACGATCTTCCGTAATTCGTAATTCACGCGCGCAAGTATAATGCGCGTTCGTCAGCGTGCGGGCGTGTAATATGACACGGGCAACCGCTGCACGTAAAGCGAGGTGTCCAAGAACGGCTGTGTGTAAAAAGGAAAAAAGAAACTCTGACTATAACCGTCGAAAAGATCCGCGCTGTAGCTAAACGTTTTGAAAATTGTTTAAGCATTTTTTGGATTTTTTCTACTTCATAAATTACAAGAATGGAATTTTCTTACACTGTTTTAACGTAAAAAAATCTTATTATATATTATACAATAAGAACTAAAAATTATTGAAAGAACACTAAAGGTTTTTCTAGATTTGTTTTTTTCTCTAATTAACAATAAAAAATTTTGGTCGCGAATTCCCGAATGTTCTTGCAGCGAAAATTGCTATATTTTGCTACAATTTTAAACAAATAACTTTTAAACGAGTAAATGGATCTAAATAAATTTTTGCACACAAAGATTTATTAGAGTTTATTTAGTACATGTCAAAATTTGATTTAATCAACTAGTAATGCTACTTTTCCATCACATTTATAAATAAGTACTGTAAAACGCAATTTTACATAAGAATCGCAAGAGCAAACAAAAAATTAAATAACTTTTAAACCAATAAGTGATTTGTGTTCAAATTTTACTCAGATACTCAAATATAATACTAGAGTATTCTATAAAATTTTTATATTTTTGATAATATTTTGAGATATGACCCGTACATCTTTAAACTCAAAATTTTAATAACAAAAACTAAGTTTGAATTAACATCGGTGTGAAAATTCACCTACTGTAACACTTTAGGATTAAAAAAAACTCATATTTGCTAACATGTTTCTAAAGTTTGATCTAAAGCACTTTGTTAGGTTTTATTTAAATCCCTTGAAACTGATTTAATTTTAACAAAATTATATCTGTATACGTGTAAATATATATTTTCATCATCAACAGCTCGTGTTATTTCCGCGCCTTATTATTTCGTGATGGTTTCCGTGCGAATCGGGTGAATGGGACGTTTCATGAAAGAGCTTCATGCGTTTAGATGGATGTGGGAAGAAGCCTCATCGGTAGTAGCCTCCGAATAAGGAAATTGAGTGCGAGAAAGGAGAAAGGTGATGAGGGCTCGGACCAGGTGGCTCAAAGCACCTGTCTTTCCGAGTGACTCCCTGTACACAAAGTGTATCCAACTCTTTGAGCTTCCTCTCAGCGTGGCATCATATTTCCGTATACTCCCCGTTGCGCGCAATTTCAAACCTCTTATCCGACGAATATTGGATTTAGACTGCGTATCCGAAACAGAGAGGTTTCAACGACTCCGTGATAGCTCGCGTTTACCCAGTGCTCGTCGGAATACCTACGTATATCGTGAACTTAATTTGCGTATAGTAATGAGAGTGTCTGTTTACCTAACAATATATGTATCTTTGATAACAAATTTTTCGATCGAAAACAATTTTCTGCACTATCGCGTTTTATTTTAATCATCAAATTTCGCTTATAACTTGTTCAGGATACATGCAGCTTACAGGTGTTTGAATTAAATATATAACTCATTATACGCTATGCAAGGGCCAACGGCCGAATCTCGTGTGTCCGTGTGTGGGCGTTTCGCGACCATCGGCTTATTCCATTGCTTATAATATTCCATCAATCATACAAGGAATCTGGACATGCAAACTCACTCTCACCGTATCGAGACGTCATGCAGTGAAAGCAAAAAAAAATAAAATACGAAAAAGATTTTGCTTACTTTGCCGGATTAAAAAAACGAATTTTTAGTTAATCCTAGATGATCCTTATTCGATCTCATAATTGGATCCTTATGCTGATATTTCTTGTGCGATTTTATAACTTGATAGAATTTATAAAAATATTGATGTAATTTTTATAATATAATAATTGTAAAAATGTTATATATATATATATATATATATATTATATATATATATATATACAATGAATGTAAAATATTCTACAATAAGCCTTCTTTTATGAAAATATAATAATTCAAAATAAAATTGCATAATTATGTTATCAGCTATATAAGTTGATGAAAAATTTACATCAAATGTATCTGATTTTCAAAAATGTTGATAGCATACACAGAACAAGAAAGCTTGTTAAATTTTCGTCTATATTACTTCTATCTTACTTTCTATTTTTGTTATTAAATGTTGCTCTTATATAAATATGTTAAATAATGAATAATTACGCTTCAGAAGACTGTACGCATTGACTTTCCCCTAGTTAAATAAGAATAGTAATAGCGCAATATTAAATTGATTATTGATCAATTTAATAATGAAGCTGACAGGCATCTATTGTAGCAATGATGCCAATAAGAATCCTCCCCCTCCTTCCAAACCGTAACGAATTATTTTTCGTAACATGTTCTCTACAGAATTTGAAAATGCATACTGAAAAAAAAAAGTTGTCGAAAAACTGAAATATTCAGTCTGATGCGTTCAACTAAATATTCAGTTGACTTAATTAATTCTTGATTTTTATAGTTGACATAAATAAATTATATCTTTTTTATGCAACTAAATTGTTACATTAACACAAAATTAAAAAATGATAGTTTATTTGAACGTATCGGACTAAATATTTTAGTTTTAAAATTTTTTTCTAAATGTATATAAAATTACACAAGAAATATCAGCGCGACCCAACTATGACCAAATAAAGCTTATCTTTAATTAGCTGTATTTTATATCGGTCTACACTGAGAAAAATATTTGGTGAGATCGACCAAACGTTTAATTAAATAGTGATAAAATGAATTTTATAGTTATATTTACTAAACACGTGGTTGTTTTAATCAACCAATCTCTGTAACCTTAACCAAACAACTATTTTTATAACGAAATGGTTCGATAAATGTAATAAAGTTTTTGGTACCAGTACACTGAGAAAAAAATTTATTTGAATACTTGCATTGAAATGTTTATTTGCGGAACATAAACATTTATTCAATAAAAAAATGATAGTTACATTAGTGATTCTTGTACTAAACAAACATTTATTTACATTTAATAAATTTTAATTTTTATTGCAAGTATTCAAACAAATGTTTATTAAAATTTAGTAATTTTTTCTCTAAGTGTAACTGCAAAATTCAGATGATTCGTATTTAACCAAACAGTTTTCTCAGTGTATGCTCTTCTATTACTGTCCACACATTTTTAATTTCGGGAGTTCGTCGATCATAAGTCAATCGTAAAGTGCAAAGAGAATGGATACTGCGGAGATGTGTACGACTCTCGGCGCACTGGAAAAATGATTTTGATAATAATAATTAGACTTTGGTAAAATAATTTCAAATAAATATTTGATTAATATAACCAAATATTTAATAATATTTATTAATTATATTAATTGTAAACATCCATAATAACAGTAACTAATAAATCACTAAATGATTATTAAACAGTCATTAAAGATTACTAATATAAATATTTGGCCACGTTAACTAAATATTTAATTGAAATTATTTCACCAAAGCTTGATAACTATCATCCAAGCCTGATTATTATTATCAAACTTTTTTCAATGCGGCACTCCCCGAATACATCTGCGAACTGCGTTCAAAGATACGTAGAACAGCCGGACGGTAGCGCAGTTAGCCGGCACACTTGTGGAAATAATGAAATATGCAGACGTTCATCGACGTATATGTAACATATATAATAGTCCCGAGACTATTAATGAATTCTGTAATGCGGAGCGTGGCAGCGGGCCCGCGAGATGCTTCTTACGTACATGCGTTGTTATCGGGCCGTATGCAGAAATGTGTACGCGCGACATGTCGCAAAGAATTTCGGCGAGATGTTGCGTAACGCGTGGGCGAAGAGGCCTCGAGGACGATTTTATGACACGCTGCAACGCCGTCATCGACGACTCGTTGAGCGAGCGAGAGTACGGCCGTTACTGAATGAGCGAGTAGAGATAACGCACGAGCACTCTCGGTACGGTCGCGCGTATCTATTTAGATATTGTTCATAGTTGTGGAGACTATATTTGGAAAGCGGACAACAGCGCATTGTCAAAGGCCGCCGATTACGCGGATAAGCGATAGCGCTCTCGAGTAGGTGCGAAGAAAAAAAATTGTTGTTTATAATATTTCTTATCTACAATTCTTATCTTACACAAACTCACGGCGCTGTTTTAAATGGAATAATTGTTAAATTTATTCGTATTTATTTAATTGGATGTGTTATTAGATCTTATTACAGATGTCTGTGCGTTATCTAAAGTCACTTCTGTTCTAATGTTATCGCATCCGCATTATTAATATACTACTTGGGTACTGTACGTTAGTTGAGACATACGTTGCAAATATTGTCATTTCAATGGGATTACGTGAGGGTTTGGTAACGAGAAGCGAGATTGTCGGCTGCGTGACTACCGTCGCGAAACTTGCAAATAAAACGCGCGTAGTTACGCAACAGTGCAATGCACTCTACGCGGGCAATCTATTCATGTTCCAAGGCCAGCCGGTAGAGCTCTTTGGGAGTTAGGGTTTTCGACGAAGCCTCTTACGACGGTCATCGTTCCCCTACTACGCAATAATAATTCCAGAGCCTTGTGTACGTGCACCATGACCGATGTAATGCGTGTAATACGCACCGTGGGTGAAGCCGGCAATTACGACTTAACTCAATGTCAATCGCATGGCGCGATGTCAGCGACCGATACGACGACGACGACGACGACGACGACGTAAAAGTTACCGCGATATTTATCAAAGGAAACTTTCAGAAAAGTGAATTTGATACTTGTACAAGAGGGATCCATTCCCCTGGGCTGAACTCGACATAACGAATATCATGAATGTCACAGAAGAGAGATCTTTAACCTTGGATAAAATTGGGATCTTCTCGGCATCGATCGGCACTTTTTGTATTATTAGAAAAAAAAAGAGAAAAAAAATTGAAATTATTTCGCGCGTGTTCTCTTGATCGAATCGAAAGGTTACGAGGAGCGAGCGTCAGTCGTTGTTGATAGGCAGTGCGCTTGCGGTATTCGAGCGCTTTTACGAGTAGATAACAGCGATCGTCGATTTGATTAGACCAGAGACAAAACTCTCTAGCATGTGGAGGATGGCGGCCAACGAGGAAGGGAACAACGGTCAATGCCCCGTCAAGGTCGACATTGCAGAGTATGGTAGCGAGCGAATGTATATTTGCCGTATCGTATCGGCTCAGCTCGGCTCGGCTCGGCTCGTTTCAGCTTCGCTCGTGCGAAAAGTTGATAGGCCAATCGTGGTGCGAGCTTCCTCTAGGCCCGGCCAATGGCCGCGTGAAACCAAGGCCATCCTCTTCGCAAGTGTCCGAAGTTCGGTGCACAACACGGTGAAAAGTGACGTCGAAAGAAAAAAAATAATAAATATATGGCAGTGAGAGGAATCCGCGAGGGAGAGACAAGATTACGCCACACACACACACATATACACACACACGCACGCACGCACGCGCGCGCGCGCGCACACACACACACACACACACACACACACACACACACACATTGCGATACGAGCGAGAAACGACACGTGGCGAGGCGACCGTGAATCCCGAGGTTGCCGCTGCGATAAATCAGCGAGCACGCTTGTATATATGAATATACGCACCGAGTGTAGGAAGAGCACGCTGGGACGTGGAAAATAGACGAAGCGTCTCTTTGTCCCTGAATATTAAATCGCGCACGGCTTCTCTCACTCACAATCAGCTTCTCTCGGGCCTCGATGCCTCTGGCATCGCTGCGCCGCCGCGCGCTCCCGCGCCGCCCGTGCTTGCGCGCAATCTTTGTTCCACGAAGATCCATTCGAGGGTACGATTTCGTGGGAATCGTTACCGCAAGAAAGGCGGCTGAGAACGCATCCTAATTCAGTTAACCAGCGACTCCTTCAGAGAATAGGATGCGTGGCATTCAATTAACATTTAAACACGATAACGACGCGTATTCTTTTCGCAATTAAGGTTATTATCTTCTAAAGTAATCGTCTTTTAAATGTAAGGTATAATTATTTGCCTCTTCTTGGCCGCCTTGATTTTCGATGACGTCGTTGGTACCGTTGAAGGATATTCTACGAGGGACGCGCATCGAGCCATGCGAAGAACACCGTACACATTCATACGCATATACAAGCATTGAGTACAAAGCTGTTCTAATTTTGGTCATTCATCTAATTCACGGTCATGAGCATTCCGCTCGCATAAATCGCGCCCACATCCGTCGCCGGGTGCGCGTAAATGCACGCGGCGCGTTGCGCGATTTGCCGATGTCGTTGACCCATTTTCGAATCAATCCGGACAATTTCGAGTTCGATCCGAGGGTTTATCAGCGTGCGCGCTCTTGACACATTTCGTGCAACGTATATGCATATTCGAATAAACGAATTTCTCGCATTTGCCGTTTATTGCACGAAAGAGCATTATCGCGTGCACGCATTAGCTCTCCTTCTATTAATCTAATTCTGCTTATCCCCGTGTCGACCCTCTTTCGCGAAGATTAACGCGGCCAGCGAGCTTCTAATGATCTGATAAGGGTGCGCTATCGTGAAGGTGTCGCGCGGTTTCGTAACGCCGCGTTCGCCTTGTAATACTAACGAACTTGGGCCTTGACGCCGCACCTCCGCTTCTAACGCTCTGTGTTGACTTTTGTTGACTGCGGACTAGCTGCCTCGAATGCGATTAAAGTGTGACGTTGTGACGAAATACGGACACAGAATTGAAGGACAAGCACGAAGGCACGAATTGCATCATAATGACGCTACAATAACCGAACTGTACTTTAATATCGAGGATATTTCAAGAACCGGTTTTATGAAACAAAGTCTTGCTGAAACATACCAGTTTTTATTTTCATTTTAGCAAAATGCCAAATGAGATACGATCTCGGCCACGTGCCACTTATTCTTGCAGCGACCTCGCGCTTGGCTAGGGAATTCTTTATAGCGTAACAAAGCTCAACGACGAATCATTGCGTAGTTCCTCGATCTAGCAAGTTCGGCATTTATAACGGCGCACGCGGCCGGCCGGATTACATGTTTGTAATAGAAATAGCTACGGAGAAGGCCACGCTGTTCAGCCGAGAAGATCACCGACCACTCGGCTAGAAGGCCAACGAAACGAAGACACGTATATCATGTGAATGCCCGATCGACATGCAGTCATTAACCACTGATTGTGATATATATGTATATTCGTATGTAGGATAAAGTCGCCTATTATGAGATAGGTTTAGGAACATATTAGGATATGAGGTAGCAAGATTTCTGTTACATTAATATACGCATGTGATTGATATCATAAACTTATTACTCTTAGAGTGAAATCTATTTAATAGAAAATTCATTATTAGATCGTGCGTGCAGTCGTTGAAAAAAACATTTTTTTTTTTTTTAATTGGATGTTAAGATTTATTGAGATGAATCTTTAAACCCTGTTTTATATAATAAATAAATATTAATGAATTCTACATGCATTGATAGAGTAAAGTCGTATTAATAGAAAAATATGGGATGTAATGATTTGCTCAATTATAAACATTGGATTTGGTGGTCGTAAAACCGCAAAGTGTAAAACTCATAACATGAGACAATTATGAGGCAATTACGAGGCTTGAAAGTTATGACTTTCGGCATTAGCACTGAGACTTAAAAATATCTCAAAGAGATTTTGGAGAAAATGTTACGTACAAAAATTTTGAGTATCAAAAGAGCTATTTAATTGGTCAACTAAATTTTGAATCTGGAGCGTAATTTGAACGTTGTAAGGTCCAAGTCGATAAAACCCATCTCATATAAAAAAAAACCTTTGTGTCTCATATTGGAAATCCTTTTTCGATTTAGCAAAATCGGCAATTTTGATAAAAAAAATTTTATATACAACAAAGTACAACTATTATCGGTTGCTAACTTTTGGCGATAAAACTTAAATATATTTACCATAATTTGGATATAAAAATAGGAGTTAGAGGTATAAATTAAATAAATTATAAGCTTTTGAAAAAAGGTATCTCATAATAGGCTACTTTACCCTACATATTTCGTGCAATTTAAGCTTTTTATCTTGAATTTTTTAATATCGAGCAAATAAACGTCAGAGTTTATCGATACTGTACACTTATATAACTGGGCCTCCATTAAACTGCGAGTCTTTAATTATAATGTTTACGGCAACGTTCCAATGTACTATCTCTTAATCGGTCGTTCACTTGGTGCACTCACTCAATGTAGCGAGCTTTTGCGAGCTGGTGACGCAGGAACGCGAGAACAAGGACGAGGGGAGGATGACCCTAGGCAGGCAAAGTCAATGCCCGGCATCCTGTTGCATCAGAGCGTTCGCTAACAGCTAACCTTGACTCCAGGAAGTGTATTTTTGCCACGAGCGCGGCGAAATTTGCGAGCGGTGTTCGTTCACTCGCCGTTCACAACTTGCCTTTCTCGCTCGCTTCGGGTTTTTCCCCTCGGGGAGGGGCCTTTGGCCGGGCATCGAGGCATTCTCGAATTACTACTATATTCGCTCTATACCATCGGGCTTTGCCTTGCATTCCACCGACGTGCAATGACGCGTACGTAGGAATAACACCGGCGCGCGATACAAAGCCTCGGATCGGCTCGCCCGAGATAACGAGATAGCTCCGAGGTCTCGCACGGCCAGAACGATATTACCGAGCTCAATTATTATTCCAAGATGGGCTACGCGTGAGTTAACCTCCGGACGAGATATCGCAGCTCTTCATTTTTTTATTTTTTTATTGCATTTTAGTATGCAAAATTATTTTTTATCTTTATATAATTGTATCTTGAAATACTTATGAAATTACTGAGAGATATAACGAAGTAGTAATTATAACGAAATAATCACCATCGCCATATCTCTGTCTTACTCTTACTCATAAGAATGTACGTAACATCATGATTTTTAGCTTCGGATTTCTCATAAACTGTGCAGACAAATTCCGCAAAATTTTAACTGTGAATGTGTTATGTCGCAAAGATGTAATATTGAATTTTTATGCAATTCGTAGCATTTTTATACAGGTGAATAAACTCCACAATTGTTTTTCTACAATTTATAATCAAATGGTTCGTTAAATGTAACTAAATTTTTGGTATCAGTAACTGTGATATAAAATTCATTTGACCAATATTTAAATAAAAGACATTTGATTAATATTTCTCTTAGTGTGGAATAATAATTGGAATTACGTTCGATACCTACCTTATTGTGAAATCGAGAGTAGCGGCGTACGCTTCGTGAAAAATTTAAATTGCATACATGACATGTGATTCACTTTCGAGAGATGCTAAAATCTCCCGGTGACATTTTCGACCGACATTTCTTATCACCGAAGTATATCAGTATTATCGCACGCATTGTGCTTTTTTTTTTTTACTTAACACTAAAAGGACCAGGTTTAACGATCTTCTAGATAGACAAATAAAAATTCAACTATAATACAGAATTAAAAAATTTTCTTGCCGAAATTAAGAACATGAGAAATAAAGGCGCAAAGGTATATCATGTAGAAGCAAAATTGAAAAAAGTTACAACAATATTTGAATTTTACGAGGAGTCAAATTGGCTATCTTAGCCCTTCTAGCGTTAAGTTACTAACGCACTCAGGCGTGTCTCATTCACGTGGAAGCATAGAAAACCAGAAGCGAGAAGAACTATAAATCGTTGCTACTAGAAATAAATGTAAAATTTTACGACCTCGCATGTTATACCATATGGATTTCTCGCAGAAATCTCTACATTTTTATTATGAGCATTGCGAAATCAGATTCTTACGCTGCACGTGTCGATTTTTCCATTCTCTGTATATACACTTGACACCAAAATTATAGGATTACCTATTCTGATTTCCCAAACTAGGTGAAATTCAAGAGAGAGTAACCTTGGCAAAAATAATCGTGAAAAAAATGTTCAAAAAAGCATTTTAAAGCTTGAAATCTCTAGTTGCGAGATTAATAACTCATTAAACAATTTACAGATTAATTTACAAAGTTATGCGGATTTAAATGGGGATGCGTCAAATCTCAAACTTTTTTACAAACTTTGCAAAGCTCCACGACGTGAAATAAAAATTGCACACAAATGCGGTTTACAGCATTCGAAAGCGTGAATTTTTAAAATGGTCTTTAAAAATGGCTTTTGGCCTTTTTTGCTTCAATGTTGAATAATTCAGTGAATAAAAATCATACAATGCTCAACAAGTACGCAAACTAAAGGTGCTTTTTTGAACATTTTTTTACGATTATTTTTAACAAAGTTACACTCTCTTGAATTTTGCCTATTTCTGGAAGTCAGAATAGGTGATCGTTTAATTTTGGTGTCAAGCGTATATTCTCTTTCGCTCTATTTAAATACATATATCGCCGTGTAACGTGTGATTTTGCTTTTAACATTTATTACGAGCTTTGAAGCCAAACCGATGAAATCGGGATCTTTTCGGTAGGCATATCCGTCGCGTGACCGCAAACAGTATCCGCCACGGGCGGATGCATTATTAAGTATCTGCGCGATATCGCGCCGGATGCATGGCTTGTATGAATGTAAGTCAGGCCCCCGCCACGGCCACCCGACTATGATCGATTCACGAAATGCTTAATCGTATGCATAATGCACGCAGGTGCGTAACGGAATACTGGACACGCATCACTTCACGCGGCTCCGGTTCGGGTTGCAACACTCGACCGTGCCGTGAAGCGCAAGTATGGCCTAATTCCCCTGACTTATTTGGCTCGCTCAGATAACGTGCTGCTCGAAAGAAAAAAAAATGAGAGCACTACTTTATCGCGCTGCACTAGGTCTACTGACCCAGAAAATAGCACGTATTTACAACACGAATGGATATTTAAACGGATATCCGAAACGATTAAAATTTCCGCATCTCACATCTTATTTACAATTTTAAGCCGGTCAAGAAACACGAGTACACAAGTTTTCTAAATTTGTTTTATTAAAAAAATTTAAATAAAATTTTAGGAAATTTTATAGAATCATAAATAATGTAAATTTTTTAATTTTAACATGATCTGATTATATTAATAAAACTTGTATGATTGAGTGTTTCTGGTGAAACCAAGTAGAATTTCTACTTATGATAACAAGATTCTGGCTATTATAATCAGAATATTTGATAGGTTTTACTATAATTTGGTAATTCCTACAAGATTTCTGATTTGTTCGTTTTTAAACAGACGTATTAGGTGAACCTAGCAGATTTCTAAATGATGTAACAAGACTTTTTTTCAGTGAATTTATAATATTTATAAGTCTATAAAATTTATAGGTCTATAAATTTTTTTTTAATTTGTGCAATCATATTTTCAATCCCGAGAGTCTTGAAATTCTGAATAAAATGTGAGATTCAGAACTTTCTATTAAATATTAAACTTTCATTCAACACTGAGTTATTTGTATAAGTAATAATTTTACGTAATTAAAAAAGTAACCATTTATTACTGCAGCGCGATAAATTGTGACAAGTCATAACACGGCGATTTTCAGGGGAACTCTCGAGATCTTGCGGAAACTTTCTGCTTCGTATTGTTAGATATTGCTAAGCAACGCTAGATAAGCGTTAATATTTAAGATAACCGTGACACGTGCGGATCTCGTAATATTTCACGGCGGAGCGACATAACTTCTCGCGCCTATAGGACGGTAATACAAAGGGCAGCCGCGTTCAAATATGACCGAGGGCAAACGGTACGTGTGTGTGCCTTTTCTAACGCTCCACGTGTCACCTTGCAACACGCCGCGGATATACCGTATAACGGCGAGCGCGCGATGTGCGGCACGCATTAGCCGCGAACGCAGCGCTTGTGCGTGAGTTATGCGCCAGAATTCTAATTCGAAACCGACGACAAATCTCTCCGCCGTTTGCATATGTACGCGATCGCTCGTACGTCGCACGATCTTCCCGGCAGGGATTCCAAACGGTTAAGCTACTTGCGAAATAGCACGCACGTCTTTGTCTAACGTCACCATGCGCATACACACACATACACGCACGCATGTGAGTATACGCGCGTTCCAGCGCGTTTGATGTGTGGAACAGATACATGGCTCCCTGGCCCTAAATTCAACGCGATGCTTGTAAAGTTTGTTAGATATCGTCATGGACATCCGCGCGCGAGCGAGTGAGCGAGCGAGCGAGCAAGCACGCACGCACGCACGCACGCACGCACGCACGCACGCACGCATACGTAACGTGTCGATCGGCGCGATTGAAATAGTGCCCGATACTGCCCCGGGGCCGATTGGCGCCTATCGACGTCTCGATCAATATCCCACGTTTGGGGGAAATGAACGCGGTTACCTTGGAGTAGCTTTCCTGATGCCACGGTAATAACCATTTCGGATCAATAGAATGTGGATATACAATCGTTTGATGACGTCAATTTATGAGAGATTGACGCTAATGAGCGTGTATAGGCGATTGCCCTCCTCTTTTCTGATACGCCGGTGTACTACTTCCCACTTTTGCGCTTCCTCTTAGCGCTAATTTGAGGTGTCGTGTGCTAATACCTCGGCAAACAGTTCGCGCGCGGCGCACTCGACCGCGAATGTTTTGACTTTGACGAAACTGTCGTTCGACGTGATGCTATCGCACGAGAGCGCTCGCGCTAATACAATTTAATGTTTTATCGCGCCCTAATTTCTTCTACATCACTACACACGGTCCTTCTTCATTTGATCAAACTTGAGATTAATAGTTTCTTAATTACTCGTGTTTTTCAATCGCACTGCTAAGTCGTAGAATAAAGGTAGAACTGTATGCGTACGTATAAAAGCATTTATCTATTTATATAAGATTATTTTTGATAAAGACATATCGCAGAAGTGTTAGTTGCAAATCGATATCACAAAACAATTTAACGCATCGTCGGAAAAGAGATCCAACCGATCGATGTATCGTTCGCGCAGATTACACCTTCTATCTCACGTCGAGATATCGCTTCTTTCGTGAATTCCAAGCGTACGCGCGATGTCGCGATCGCGATCGGTGGAGCCCGGGGTTCCCAAGGAGAAACGGTCGGTCTAGGCCACTCTACATTTCTATTGGTGCGTTTACGGTGCGTGTCGCCTGGCACTGTCTTGCGTGCATAAAAAAAAAAAAGAAAAAAAAGAAAAAAAAACGAGCACAAAGAGAGGACGGTTAGATCTAACTGTAACCAAGACCTACTTTTCGGGCTTCCTACATACACGCACTTGCGGATGCACACACTAGCTCGCGCGCGCGTGCGCGCCTACAAAGCTCTCGGCGCGTTGCCCAACGCGCTTCTTCGTAACGCCACGATTTGACGCTCCTTTCTCCAGCTCCGACTGACTCTCGTCCTTGAACCCTTCCCACTCGTCGAGCTTCTTTTTAAATTTCCACCCTTTGGCCTTTCGAAAAAGAAACTTACGATTTCGTATCTTATACGATTGACTACAGAGGCCAATTGTCGATCTTTTCGTCGCGTATGAGAAACGTCTTTTATTACCTTTTACCTCGATTTATACTACAATGAAGGTGCTTGAAGGTTGAAGGAAACTCGTTAAATATAAATTTTCTCCAAACGCATAGTCGCGGTTTTCGTAAATCAGAACTCGCAAACGCGGACTCGCAAAGTGAAAGCGTTAGACGAGGATTGGATAACGGGTCGTCTCCGGGCGACGCGGCGACAGCATGTCGCTTGCACACGCGATGGAATTAATATCGACGTCGAAACGCGTGAGAAGAGTCTCGGAAGTGCGATCCCGAAAGCAGAGGGCGGCCATCGAGGGTTATCACGAATCGATTTCATGAACTTTAACTTTATTCGATTTCATCAGACCTCGATCGCTCGTTCACCCATCTGCTAAAAAATAATAATAATAATAATAATAATAATCCAGAGGGAGTAAGAAAGAGAGAGGGAAAAGAGCGGCAGGGTGATGCGAATATTTCAAAAATTCACATAGCAAGAATAGATCAAGCGTATCTGACGTCAAGTGATGATGTTCAGATAGAAAACAAAACAAGAATAGGTCACGTATTTCTTTCCCTCTCTTCTTCTCTTCACGCAATTGTTTCTTCTTTCTGTTATTCTGAATTGTGTCTTCATATCTTTCTGTAAATGATCTTCACTATCTTCACTGTCCTTCGCGCTTTACGCTCGGTCCGTTTTCTCTATATCTATGGAAAAATAACCGCAATTTATTCTGATAATCAGAATTCAGACACTCGCTTTGTAATACAATACGAATTGTAACAACGAAAGACAATAGAAAAACTGCAAAGATAACTCACTACTCGATTAGCTTCGCTATAAGTTCGTACGTTTACGGCCTAAGTGCAAGAGATAACACTATCGCCTTTATGCGGTATACTTATCCGCTTTGTATGTCGGATAGATATCGGACTAAGTACGTGATAAATTAGTGTTTACTCGATATAGTGTTTAGCCCGTCCGATGTTTTGCCGATTATTTGCTGCACGTGCTCCATTAAGACCGTTTATCTTTGTCAATTAAGATGAATGAACGATGGCATGTAAATAAGTGATAACATTATTATAAAAATAATAAGCCGACAAATTTTTATTAATAAAAATCTCGTTGACCTACTGTGTCAAGTTCAGAAAATGATAATAACGATAATAAGGGACGGCGACGTGTCCATAAGAAACACTTTTGTCTCTGATGGATGATACTACTTACATTTCAACGTAATTAAATCTCCTGAAATCCTAACGGTCATCGCGACTGCATCTGGAAGTTCGATGGTAACCGAAATATCGAGAGGCTGACGATGTTGCTTCGTCACTAAATAACTACGAAGACCGCGACGAACGAAAAAGACCCGCGCGACACAAGTGATGGGCCAACCAGTCAATTAATTTGACCAATTCTGTGGTCCTCGAACGTGATGAAGATTAGTCGATCGATCGAAACGTTCTAGACTTGACGCGCTCCGCTCTTAGAGAAGGAATCTTTAAACATACACACACGCGTTATCGCGCTCGCGCATGTGTATACGTCTTGCATTAGTCAAAACGACTACATCAAAAGGCTGGGCGTAAGAACGTATTGTCGAAAGTTGCACATTCTTGTTTATTTCAACGTGAACGATAAAGAAGCGAATATCTAGTTTCGCATACTAGCGCCGTTATCGCGCACTTCCACTGATAAATCCTTCCGAATTTTTATTCGGAACGTCGCGTAACTTTAATTCGCCCGTAAACGCGTATTTGTATTGCGCGTGCACGCTTATTGTACATACGTAAATTGCAGTAACGCGTGCTTATGTCACTTCGAGCTGGCGGAAAAGTTTCTCGACATCAATCGAGCGCGATTTCTGCGATCTGTTTACATTCTTAAAAGTATCAATTACGCATTTCGTTTATCACACTCCGACGTGATATCTCGTACCCCGTGAAAGATTTCCATACCAATTGTTTCTTGAGATTGAATCGCCTGCATCGTGCACGGCGAACCCGTGCAAGCACGCGAACGCGCCTCGAACGAGCGCGTTGCATCGCTGCTACGTGCGAACTGCGGTTTCGCGCACGACGGGCCGCAAGAGTGCCCGCTGCATTCGCTACGCCGGTGGGGAAATTCGCGTGTGCATGTGCATGTGTACACGCTGCACTCGAACGGAACGACGATGCAACACAGCTGAAGCTCGCGCGTGCACGCCAACTGACTCTGCGCGCTGCCGATTGGGTTGTCCTCGAGGGTAGGGGGCCGACCCAATCGTTTACCCCCTGCACTTCCTATGCAATCGCGAACTCGTACCACTTGCCGGCGAAGTGGTGGCGTGCGAATGCAACGCGCCGTCAGCCGGCCCTTTCGCGCAAGGAGTCGCGGCTTGCGTTTAGTCGGACGCGATTTATAAAGCGCAAAACTCCGGCGGAACAAAAGTCCTAATCGATTGTCTGTTACATTGTTTTAATTCCTGAAATGGTTATCCTATTATTACGGCAATCAAATAATATTTGTACACTGAGGAAAATTTTTTCTTAATTTTAGTAAATCTATTTACTAAATCGAAATTTACCGAATTTAAGAAAATAATGTTTAAATTATAAAACTTTTTCTTAATGATATAAACCGTTTCATTGAAAATAAAAAATGATTTCTTGTTGAAAAATTTATGAAATTTTAAATTAGATTTACTATAAGTAAATAAATCTTTAAAATATTAAATTTGGATATTTTTATTTTGAAAATAGAAATTTATTAAATATTTGTTTTCATTTAATTTTTCAAAGTTATAAATTTAATAAATAGTTAACTTAAAAAAAATAAATATTTTTAAAAACAATTTATTACATTTGAGAGAACGTAAACTTTAATAAAGATAATAAATCCGACAAAAAACAAAACAATTTTTCATTTGTAGGAAATACATTGTTTTACTTTAAAAATACATTTTTAAATCTACAAGTTCTTTTTTCTTCTATTTACGCAAATGTATACTTTACAAATTATGAATGATTTACTTAATGGAAAAATTATTTTTTTTAAATTAAATAAATATTAACAAAAAATCGCTAAATTATAAAAAATAAAATTTATATTTTAATCAATATTGACTGTATTAAACAACCTACTTCTTACAATTAATGAATAACATATTTAATAGAAAAATTATTTTCTTAAATTAAACGGAAAAATACTAATTTATAAAAAAATAAAATTTATATGTTAATAAACGTTGACTATATTAGAAAAAATATATTTGATAATTAGTAAATAATTTACTAAAAAGGAGAATTATGTTCTTTACTTTGGTAAATACAATTACTTATTTGTGTTCATAGTACTGTACAAACACAGTACACATATAGTTTACTAAAATTAAAGACCTTTTTTAGTAAATTGTTTTCTTAGTGTACTGGTTTCTTCTTTCGTCAATATATTTTTTAGCAGATTCTCACATAAATCACAAAAAAATTCATATCTGTCTTGTTATTTTATTTCTAGTGATAGACGTCAATTTCTATGTTTATCATTCTATATATTTATGTAGTTGACTTAAATACATAAAATACTTGAACTTGAGTTTAAGCAATTATATATTTAATTATAATATATATTTAACTTAAATATATAAATATTTAAACTAAAGAAATTTAATCAAGTTGAAAAATTTAGTCAAATAAACAACTTTCTTTTCTCAACGTATCGATCATCTTTTATATTATGCTGATTCTTATATAAAATGTTCTGTGAATTTCTACATAATTTATATATTAATTAAAATTCCGCTAACCGAAAGAGACACAAGGAGAATTCATTCAGTAAATAATCGTTAGCACTCCGTTAGAAAACGAGTTGAGAATGGACTTGGCCTGTCTCTTCTGACTTGGACATACGAGAGAAGTCAATTTGCAATAATGTAGCATATAACAGCTCGCCGCCGCGTTTGATCGCCGTTTGTGTAACGCATAGCATTTACATTGGGAAATAATTAAATATATTAATTTGCATCACCGCGTTAAACTGATGACTAACGATTACGCGCCCGGTGCTACATTAATTATAACGCGCGTGGACACGCGCGTTTACGATCACACGAGAGTGGCGAATTATATCGAGCCAATAGCGATGGAGCCTTCAGACGCTGCCCGGGCATTTGAGAGTGATGTCGAAAAAGTGAAAGCCCAAAAAATTGTTCTATCATTCGCATAAGGAAACACGAAACTTTCTCGTCGCTTAGATCCGACTCAGCGATGAATGCAGCGCGCCTGACGCCAGAAATATTACAAAGTGAATGCAATCTGACCAAGTCGCGCTTCTTTATACGCGTTACTAAGCGTCGACCTTCTGCTTGCATAAGTGAGACCAAGAAGTCAAGGTCTCGCTAGTCGTCCGAATTCTTTAATTTAACTGTTGCTCCGTTACGTATTTGCCACATTATGTTTACTAATAACTCTTTGGAATATTCTGCGATTGCTCCACGTTTGATAACTTCTCGAAATAATTAATAAGTCGACCCGTAGAAAGTCTTCCGAGTCGCATTAAACAATTATTTCAAGGGATAAATTTATTTATCGTGTTTACGTCAAGAAAAAGAATGCACGTAGATCGTAAGAAGAAAGAATGAGGAAACTTACCCTCGCAGAATAGGATGACATCGGTGAGAGTGTCGCTTTTGAATAGATTCGAGAACGTCGTTGCTAGATTGCTGCCGAAGCTGTTCCACTTGAGGCAGAATTGCTGCTGATGAGAGTCCATGATGCCCTTAGACTCAACTCCGTGACCTTCACCGCCCCTTTCGCAGCCACCTTCCGATAAGTATTTACCTTTTTGATCGCGCTCGTGCCCAATTGCTCGTCCAGCTACGCAAAAGCAATCTTGATTATCGACTGATTTCTTTCTCTCTCTCTCTCTCTCTCTCTCTCTCTCTCTCTCTCTAGCCGAAATGCGGAAACTGCTCCGCAGATGTTAAAACGCAAGTAAACTATAAATTTCGGAAAAAAAATATAATTCTAGATACAGTAGTTAAAAGAAATTGTCAACAATCCTTACAGTACGGAATAGCAGAAACATTTTGCAATATTTTGCAATGCTTTTTCTATATTGTGTTGCATGGGAAGTTTCAAAAATCGACAAACATATGAAGGAAACGTTTCGTATCATCGTCGAAATTCGTGTTTCCCCGATAATTTATCTGTCACTGTGTGCACTGTCAAATTAGCGTACGCTGTGTAGAAATCTCGGTCCGTGAATAAGCGCGCGAAAGAATATAACAGTTCGCACGATGGCCAGTGTCACTAGCTTGGAACGCTTCGGATGTTGGCGACATCGAGATATGAGATATCTCATAAACGCGACGTACCTCTTACGATCCACTGGCTCCGAACGTAATGTGTTTATCGTGAACACAGAGAAATTTGATGTGCGGGGTCCAGCAGCTGGATGTTTTCGCGCGCGCGTGTTTCGCTGTCGCGATGAATGGCCGAACACGTATGTACAAGTTCTCCAGTTCTCCGCGGTCGCACGCGGAGTGTGCCTTGCCTGTTTCGGGAGTCACGAACCGCGATCGCACGATGCCGGTCGCGCCATGTCAAAATTCCACCGCATTTCCGCGACGCCAGCGATAAAACGCCGAGCGAGAAGAGGAGACCTTACCGATGGCAGGGGCGTGTCAACGAGTACGAGCGGAACTTCATTCGAGCGGACTCTCGACGATGTAACGCCAATGACAACCGGCGACGCTACTCCAAAATGCACTTTAGTCTCTCTGTTTCGCGTTCCGGACGGATGCGCCGCCACTACTGGTGAAGAAGAAAAAAAAAGAGGAAAGTTACAGAATTGTGAGCAGCGCAAGCGGTACGCGTCCTTTATGCTGCGCACGATCCGCGCGTGCATCCACTGTTCATCGTAACCATCGACCTTGGTAATATCACCAAAGGTGCGTAAACGCGCGGGAATGTACGAGTTTCTCGAGTATCCCCGCCGGATTGTGTCCGGGACCAACGACGCACCGATTGCGCGAGCACTGAATAGACGACTGACTATACGCACTCGCCGGCCGAAATCGAGTCACCGGCTTGCATCGCGCATCGGCACATGAACGAATCGCGCGTGACTGTCGTCGTTCGCGGTGCGACCGGACCCGGGTACGCGCGGTCGCCGTGCGGGAGGGTCCACCGCCGCGCGGGAGCCGAAAAATCGCGGGTGCGAGCGAGAGGGAACGAGAGAAGGCGGCAGCAGCGTGGTACCGACGCGAGACGACGGGGGACGGGAACGGACCGTTCGAGAGGGAGCCCAGGAAGACAGAGAGAGAGAGAGAGAGGGACAAGGGAGGACGTAACACTGAGGGACCGCCGCTGCCACCGTATGCTAGTGTATCGCCGAGAAGAGTGTGAATATGGGTCATCGGTAGCGATGCAAATGCGGTTACACGGAACAAGGCGTGTGGGGATTTTCGATTCTCTCTTCGGCCACCCGGCAAAACACACGGAACTACCAGGGGGGCGAAGGGCACGCCGGGTGGGTGGCCAGAAGCGGGGGATTGACGATTTGACGGCTTCTTCGGAGGGGTAGGGATCGCTGGAACGGCGAAGCGATTGCTTAAGGCTAGAAGTTTCGACTCTCCGCGGTTCTCCGTAACGTTCCCCTCCTATATATATATATATATATATATATACTTCTCTCTCTCTCTCTCTCTCTCTGTGCACTGAAAAACTTTTTCACTCTCTCGCTCTAGCGCGCGTCCGCTGCGACGTTCTATCTTGTTCCGTCTCATTTTCGACATTATCCTCTCCCTCCCTGGCCCCTAACGCTTCTAAGGTATCACTCGTCCCCACTGTGTTCTCATCCAACGTATACCAGGGCCGCATAGCGGGAGTAAAACGTCATACGCGAGAATCGTGCAATAGAAAAAGAAAAAAAAATCTCTGGGCGTGCAGCGACAACCTTGACAAGCGCAATAGCGCATATGCGTGCGGATCTACTCGAGAGGCAATTTACATGTTCCAAGTGTAACACGAGCATCTCCATCTCGAGATCGTACGCGCTTATCTACGCAGGCGAAAACACAATGCTCGGTACAATCATACAGCCTGGCTGAATTCGAATAAAAAAATCGGCGGAGTAGCGCGATCGATGCCCATCGCTAGGAACCACCAGCGGCACAAAAAGAGAAGGCAGAGGGGAAATTTAGGCGTTGGAGGCGCCTCGAGAGTTGCGTGGCTCCGGAACCGCGCGAAAGGAGGAGCGTGGAGAGTACCGCGGAGGAGGAGGAGGAGGAGGAGGAAGAGGTGGTGGAGGAGGAGGAGGCCGAAAAAAAGGGGAGGGAGATATACGCATCGCGGTGGAGTAGGTGGGGATCGTGGCATCGCGTGGTGGCAAAACGCACGCTGGCCGAGAGGGAGGCTCAAGGTCGCCACGGGGCCGCACGCGCGCTTCAAGCACGCACACACGCACGCATATTCCCGCATTGCGCACGCACGACGGTATACATACGTCGTTGCAACACGGGCGTGTGCACGGATGCGCACCCGCGCGCTGCAGCGTAGGTCGCGGCGCGTGTGCGTGCGTATGCGTGTGGGCGATGCGCGCGAGCGTGTCCACCAGCGTCGTAATTCGGGGCTCTTATGGCGACGGTATTATGTCATCGCGTACGCGCGTCGGAAAAACAGAGCTCTGGTCCTTTCGATCGGGCTCTCGAAAATATACACACGAAAGGGGGATATACACATCGGCAATTCTGCTTTGACTTCGTCCCAAGAAAGATAATGAGTGGGCACCTATCACCCGCGCTCTTTTCTTTTTTTTTCTTTTCTTTACTCGCTCGCGCTGCCATGTCGTCTTCGCGTCGAAATTTCGCAGAAGCCAAGAAAAATCGACGAAGCGGGCAGAACGGATAAAAATAGATGCGGTTCCGATCCTGCATTCGCGTAATACGCGTAAGCTTCCGTAATCACGCGATACCGTAACTCGATATACGACCGTGGCGGCCGACTTGCGTGGTTCGAGCAATACGAGGCGATCTAGCTTCCGCGAGGAAGGAAGAATTGGGCAACTCGGCGAAATGAAAAAAAAAGGGGAAAAAAAGAGAGCGACGTGATCTGAAAAGCGACGTTTTTCTTCGCCACGGGGATGGTCGAGTACGACGAGGCTAATGACGGTTATTGCCTGGCAAGTATATGGAAAAGGATGGTCGTCGTAGTACGTCGAGTTAACGCAAACGAGGGAGCGGGGGGAAGTCTCTTATATGAAAAGCGTGTATTATGGCTCGACAAGAGAAACACGAACGGCGAATGTTATTTTTTTTGGGGCGTCTCAGAGCAATAGGCGATTACCGTTATGCGCTGTGTATAGTTAATAGGAGAAAGTCGACATAGGTTTCTTCTCTTTTTTTTTTTTTTTTTTCATCCAGGAAGGAAACCGTATTAATGCGTTACAACGAATACAAGCCCCAATTCGATTCGACTAATTGTAAGCAGCGCCGCGTGCTTGATGTGCTCAATGCTTTGAGAACGCACTAGCGCTTTCATAGGAAGTGCCGCCGTTATTACGGGCAAATTGAAGTCGCGTATAGGGGATATCAGCGACAATTTAATCGTAAAGATAGACGGGAGTTTCTAGTCTTAATTCCTACAATACATAGCTGCGCTTGCGGCACCGAATGCAGCGACGCTGCTACATCATTGAGAAAAACGTGCATTTTCATTAGACTCGTCAATCTACCTACTTAACGAAAATTCATGGCTCGCGTACTGGAAAACATAAATAAGAAGAAAGTATTGCTGTACACTTAAAACAAATGGTCTTGCAAGTACAGTCACGATTTTTTTGGCTGCAAAAAATCAACTAAGGTAGATAAATGATTATCAAATGTCGTGAGACCACTTGTGTTTGCTACTTAATTAATCTAAATAACAGAGACGGAATTTATATCTAAACTATGAAATTTAGAAAGAAAATTTGTCTGTAATGCAAATTCATGTTAAGGCTAATCATACTTATTATAAAATTTGGCTATAAAATTGGCAATGAGACTTAAATTTTCTAGAAGACATTGTTAAATGTTACTGCTATAAATTTTATGTGTAGCAAACAATTTTTTGGGTGTATCCAGTCTAAAGCCTTAAAGCTTGGAAATAACAAGCATCAAAATCGTTGGAAGAACAGAGACTCTTGTCCTCTCGATTGAGTTCTCAAAAATATATACGGAAGGGGGATATATACGATACATCGGCAATTCTGCTTTGACTTCGTCCCGAAGAAAGATAATAGATGGGCATGTATCACCCGCACTCTTTTTTTGTCAATAAATTCTATGGAGAGATTACTTCGGAAAAATATATTCGATACTGTAGCCATTGGTCTCTGCTAGGGCCAAGCGTTCCGCCTCCGATGAAAGAGAGATGAAGGAGGAAGAGATATCTGCATGAATCCCGGCAATAATCGTCCGGGGATGGAGGAAACGCACCCAAAGGGTTGGTCCGCCTGATGAAAATACCGGAGAGCGAGAGGCGCAAATACGTTTGACGATAACAGAACGGCACGAATAAGAGGAAGAGGAGGAGGAGGGGGACGGGGGGAGATACGTGTTCTCTGTTTCCACAGTAAAAGATAACTCGCGTGGATTATCAAGACAATTTCGCTCTGATTTCATTTCATTGCATATCTTCCATTAGGAAAGGACGTTGAAAGGATTACACAAATTGAATTGCCGCGTCCATTATTTTAGGAAAACAATAAGTAATATGCGTCTCATTATTATCTATTCCTAAAGGCTTCGTGTATAAGCCTTTGGAGAGTTGCAGGGATATTGATAAGGGAGCCGGCGCGGTATGAAAGATTGCGAGAATTTATATATACACAAGATAGAGAGATGTAGATAGCTAATATATCATCGTAAGCTAATTGAGCTAGTGCGCGGCGGAAGGATAATTTGGAGGTCAATGTCTTCGAGACTAGTTTAAGAGATAACAGGTCGCCGGCGTGTAATAAAATACATTATAAAATGTAATCGCGGAAGAAGACTGTCGCTTTCGCCGGCGGAGGTAAAGTGACGCGATGTTTTTCTCGTGGATCGTTCTCGTAGATCATTTCAATTAAGCGTGATGATGTAAGCGCATTTTTGCCGGCGACAAATAATCAAAGATCGGGCGTCAATGTCGACGGCCTCTGGGGACGATCTGCGTGTAACTTTGCAGCTTGCAACTTTTATATCTCGCAAAATTCTGCCTCGATGCAACGGGAAATTTCGCTGATGATCGAAACGTCACGATGACGTCACGCTCGATATCTCGACGTTTCGCTGATATTTGTTAGTATAAATAAATGATTCGCAATCGGCAAATGACAGTCGCTCTTCGATTCGTACGGTAAAATATGCGCGAAAGCTCGGAGGAGAGAAAAAAAGAAAGGAAGAAACGCCCTCACCGTAACTCACGAATCCTCGGTGCAACGCGTCCAGGGATGCGCTCTCGCCGTGACGGTCATGCCTGCGTATCCCTCGGGAAGAGAAATCGCGCGTCGCCGCGTACAAATCACTGTGACTCATTCACAAGACGGTGGAGCAGAAGTGCAGGGAAGCGAGACGATCGTAACCGGCGCGATTTCCGACGATCAACCGGGGGATGGCCACAGCGCGCGTTCAACGCGAGTCGACGTCAGTCATCCCAAGGACGATGCTGTTCTTCTTCGAGTAGCGGAGGCGTATGCGCGCGAATGAAGCGTGGGCACCGAAACCGCCCAGCGCGAAGCACGATCTGAATTGGACTGTTCTACGGGTTATGCCCGGCTCTCGTTCGACTTCCCCTCTCTTTCTCTTTCTCTTTCTTTCGCGGGCTCGCTGCCTTCTTCGCCCCGCTCCGATGGCCCTTGGTTTTGGGCCGACTTAACAGTGTGCCCCTACTAGTGGATCTGATAATCATACGAGCGAGCAACGCGACAAAGCCCTCCTCCGATGCACAGCGTTCCCCGATACAGAGGTGGAAAGTGAAACTTTCGGAATGCGACGCGTTTCCTTCCTCAAAATCTTTATCGTCCGACAACCGAATGTCATTCTTTCGCAGGTACGACGCGGCTCCGTTCGCTTTTCCAATTGTGTACGCGAACGAGAGATATCGACGCATCTAAGTCAGAAAAGAGAATGACACTTTGAGAGATGTCTAACGTCCAAAAGATGTTGAGAAATTTTCTTCTTGTTCGATATCAGAACTTTTCTTCGATACAGATTATAGCCTCGGGCTCGAGAGGCTCATTCAGTAAGAGTAGTCGAGTAAACGATCACGAAAATTGTCGCGTACGCGGAAGTCGCGTTGACTTTTTCATGTGCCCGCAGCCGCGGAAGAAAAATTTTTTTCTGGTCGTTGTATAAAGGCTGCACAGCGGCGCAATAAATTTCTCGAATGAAGGTCGTTAGCGGAAGGTTCCGCCCCGTGGGAGTTGTGCGCGTTCTTTTTTGAAGTCGCAGACGACACCGGGGAGGGAAATTGGGTGGAAGCAGCAGAATGTACGTTTTTATGACGCCACGATATAAACGCGACTTCCGTCGAGATACCGCTACGCGCTTATAATGCACGATGACGCGATGCTGTTGTTGCTGCATGTACGCGCACTTTACAGAGGCAGAAACAAAGGAAGCGTTGAAATCACGGTACATGCGCATAATAATGGCCGGTAATTTTAACGAGCGCGCAAACTGTAATTTTGAAATATACAACGATGTAGAGAGCATTAACATTTATTAATGGTATAAAATATGAAGATATTACGAACATCTGAATTAATTAAAAATAGTCATTAGTTTTTATAGCCTGTATAAATAATAAGGTACACAGGAAAAAAATTATCAAATCAACAATCATATTCTCATATATAAGCAAAATACGAAATCTTTTTGAAAGAATTTAATAATCTTAAAACATGAGATAAGACCTGTGTTAGTCCTAACAGTTCTTGGTGCCGAATAATTTTTTTTATAATTTATAATTTTTTGACACCAAGAAATACCATGACTGATACTGGCTTTCTAGTCTCGTGTTTTAATTTCGTTAATCCGATATAACGGATTATTATTTAATACTCTTAAACAGACATTTCTAAGGAAATTATGTCTGTTTAAGATTATTAAATTCATTTAATAAGAATTTATACTCTTGCTTATATACGAAAATATGATTTAATATTGATATTTAATATTGATTTAATATTTATTTTTTTTGTGTAGAGAGAAATATTTTAAGAACATTCGAGAGAGTATATAGATATTATAATTTTTTTATGTAATTATTAAAATGAATGCTATGACGATTATAATTGCGTTAAATTCCATATATATCGATCGTAAAAATTGTAATGATTCTAACAAGTATATAGAGAGACAGAGAGAGAGAGAGAGAGACAATTGTAAAATATTAAAACTTAAAATAATTAATAGAATAAAGTTTCTTAGGCCCTACGTACAATGGAGTAATATTAAATATTAAAAATAGAAACAACAGTTTTAGAATTAGTTTTCTCAATAAATATTAAATGTAACGCACAATGAATACGAGTAAGACGTGAGGCATAAATACATCGTATAAAACAATATAATTTTTTTTATGATGGCTATTGAGGAAATTGAATTTAAAATTTTAATTCCTATTCTTAATATTTAATATTCCTCCATTGTGAACAGGAAGTTAATCTTTAAGCTCTAATATAATTAACAAAAATAAAATGAATCTGGCAAAATGTGAAAATATCAAGAGGCGCGGTCGCATCTTGCGCCAAATAAACGCTTTAGCGAGAAAATTTTATAACAAGTTGACGATTTTCCTTTTCACTGACGTATTAAAACCAATTTATCTCGATCGTTTCACCAATCATCAGACGCTATCCAAAAATTCACCATTTCACAGCAGTGTAGTCGCTTTCGCGAGTGAACTTTACATCCCTTCTCCTCGTAACACCGCCGCTGTGCTTCAAGTTCAAAGCCGCCCCTCGCAATCTCCTACGCCCCACACGCATCGATTCCCGAACATCGCGATCAAAACAAACAAGTATCCGCGCAAGCCTGCCTCGACAGCATCGACATCCGACGTCAATAGAACGCGACAGGTGGAGGAGGCACGACACAATAACAACAACAATAACAGCAACAACTGGTCGGCCGTACCTGGCGGATGAAGCCACCATGAATTGACCAGGGATGGTCGTTGGTTGCTGGGGCCCTCGCCAACAGGGGCGTACATCCTCCTCCGACTACGTCACGCCTGTCACTGCCACCCTGGTGCGCGGCTGCACCCCCGACTGCCTTCGCAAACCCGCGACCGGCAGCCACCCCTCCAGCGGCCGCGGGATTCCAGTCTCTCTCTCTCTCTCTCTCTTCCCCTTCCTCAAGCGCGCGCGTACGCAAGAGGGTTGCAAGGTTACCGGCGTACCCTCTCCTCGCCCCCGCGTCTACCCGCATCAACCCTCGCGCCCGCGTTCGCTATCGTATCGCCCTTCCTGCCGTCCTCCTCCGAAGCCGACCTCCCTCGCGGCCGACCAACCCCTCCGTCAACGACGACTCCGCCAACCCCCTCTCTTCCTCCCGCGGGAGAGAGCTGAGAACACGGAGCACCACCGTCGCTGCCACCCCCGCATCGTTCTCCCGGCGCCCTTCCTACGCAGCCACGGCCATCACTTTCGCTGGAAAGTCCTCGGAGGCCGTTAGGGAGTCAGGGCTGACGCTGCAAGGGGTGGTGCGCGGCCACGGCAAACCTTTCTTCCTCCTCGTCTACTTTTTTTTCTTTTTTGTCTCTCTTTTTCTCCACTTTCTCTTTCACTCTCATCGGAGAAGAGAGATTCTTTCGCGCAATCGATAAAATAATTTAACTACCGGCTACTGGATAACGAAGAACGGAAGCACCGGACGCGGCGGCGCCGCCGAGGAATCGACAAAATAAGCTCGTTGCTACGTAATGGGCGCAGCAGAAAATGCCGAAGAGCATCATTTCTGAATACACGTCGATTGTGGCTGATAGCCGTTTATCGACGAAATCGTGGTGCAAGTAAACAGAGTGCTCAAGAAAAGTTTCAAGGAAAGTTTCAAAAATATAAGCGTACACTAAGAAGAAAGATTGTTGAAAAACTAAAATGTTAATTCATTATGTTTAAGTTAGGTTGATTCAACAATTATTTAGTTGCATAAAAAAATATAATTTATTCATATTTTAACCCAATTAACATTTTTTAATAAAAAATTAAACCAACTTAACATTTGGTTAAACAGATCGGATTAAATATTTTAGTTTTTCAACAAAATTTTTTCCAATGGAAAAGTGCCAAAGAAATAGATGTTTCCGTTAGCCGTCTTGCTGTATAGATTATTATTTTCATATATGTACCTGCACTAGGGAAAATGTTTTATTGTAACAACAAATAATTTGAAATTATACCGAACAAAATTATTTAGTTAATATAAACAAATTAGTTTATATTAATTATTAAATAGTTTATATTAATTTAGTTAGTGTAAACAAATATTTTTTATTTACATGTATTTTGTAGAAACAACCAAATATTTTATTGTGTAAAACAAAATTTTGGTCACAGTTAAAAAGAGTGCCTCAATTAAACCTTTGCTAGAGGCAACTACATTTTTTTCCTAGTGTGGAAAAAACAGTTCTGCTAAATAATCTATAATTTAATTGAATATAGATCTAATAATAATTTTGTTATAGATCAAAACAATTATGTAAAATGCTCAAACTTGTCACTAGAATATCAAAAATTTGTTGCAGCATTTTCTCATATTTGAATTTCCCTTATAATTATTTTGCTGATCCAACAAAATTATTTTCAGATGTATATAAATTTTTAAATGTTTCAGCAAAACCGTTCTCTACGTACAAATGTAAACCCGGCTATTTTCAAGCATAATTTTAATCGTGAATAAATAAAAATTTAACTTTAAAAAATCAAAATTTGAATTTAAAAAGACTTCTTTTGGTAATCACTGAAACTCTGCACGAGTAGTATGATAATATGCAGTTACCCTCTAACATAGAAATCCTAACATGAATTTTCATAAACGCGCTATATGGCTTTGGTTGAATTAAATATTTATGCGCGGCGGTGGTTACGGCCGACCGTTCTTAACGACGGAGGGTCGTGCACCTGCATTCGTAATTATCGTGCGCGAACACGAGCTTTACGAAATCTTTCTAACGCGCTTGAGAGCAGCGTATCATCATCCACGTTCTAATCATTAAGATTGGAGGCCGGTGTACACGTACACGGCACTTGTCCCCTGCATAAAATTTGTTAGTCAGATTAGGCAGGTGACTCTGAATGCGTCCTCTCTCAAGCATGGAGATGCCGCCAATTTCGGGATCGATATAAGACTCGCTGCTACATTGTGCAGCGCGCCGACCTACGCCGACGATGTACGTAATACGAACCGCGTAATATTTTATATCGTCTGTAATAAACGTGTAATTTGCATAAACGAGAAGCTTTTAATAGCGTAAGAGTATATTTTAACTGTATGTGGCAGGAATTGAAATAATGCAGGGCATTGAAAACAGAAATATGCTTCGTGTAGGGAACATCAAAGTATAAAGTTTATTTCAACGCGGATTCGTAATGTAAGAGGAAAATACACGTAACATTTGCGTTCGACGATCGATAATGGGTCAATCGAAATAAAAGTGGAAATGTCACGAATGTAGCGTCGATGTCGTTTCTTGAGCTCGAGAAAATCTCGAACATCGATAAGATTCTTGCCAAAATAGAAACTCTCGGAATGCATATATGTATATATTGTGTGTGTGTGTGTGTGTGTGTGTGTGCGCGTGTGTGTACACGTGTACTATTCCGCGGCTTCTAGGATGGCCCCATAAATAATCGACACGTTCCTGGGAACAGTTCGGGATGGAGGGGAGAACAACCTTGCAAGCCCTCAAACTCCGTTGTGCGTGCGTAGCTTCAGCGACGATGGTGGGGTCTGAATTTTTGGAGGTTGGTAGAATGGTCGAGAGCACGAAGGGGGTTGAAGCAAATGATAAAGGGACCGAGGGGAAAAGAGAAGATATCGGCGTGAGAGGGGAAATGCGGAATGGCGGCAGGAAGTGAGAGAAGGAGAAAGAAGAGGAGTAGGAGGAGAAGGAGGAGAAGGAGAAGGAGGAGAAAGAGGAGAAGGAAGAAAGGGCGGCCAAGGGGAAGAGCCAAGCAACCTGCACCCGGCAACAGCCCCCGACCTCGGAAGAACTAATCATTAACCTCCTTTCACCCTCCCCGAATGCTACCGCTCTAACTCGACCACCTTCGCTTCACTTTCACCTGCGCCTCTCTCGCCTACCACCCTTCGACCGCCCCCTTCACTCTCACTTCTCCTTCCTCCCTCGCTCCCTCGCTCCCTTCCCTTTCCCTTTCATCCAGAGCTTCCCTCTTCCCTCTTCTCTCTGCTCCATCCTCCTCCTTCGCCCACGCTGCGCCGGGTTGTGTGTTTACGATTACGATTACCCGCGCTCTCGCTTTCGCCGCTTTCCCTTCGCGGCCTCGCTTTCGATCTCGCCCCCGTCCTATCGACCTCCAAACCTTGTCGCTACTTTCGGTCTACCTAACGCGCACGACGCGATGCACGAAGCGTCGCGCGCGTCGTGGCGCTTAAAGTCGAGGGTCTCCTTTCGGTCTGCGACGATGCACGGCTGCCGAAGGAAGGCAATGGCCGTTATTCGCGGCGCTATTATTTCCTCGAGGGGTGCCGCTCACCGTTGCGTAATATCGAAAGGCACTGGATACACCGGCAACAGCCGGCTTCTTCCCTCGCAAAGACGAAAGGGAATGTTCGATCTTCGTTTGTCACCGAGTTAAAGACAGATCAGAAGACCACGGTGTATGATTTACCGTAGGAGAGAGAGATTTCAAGAACAGTCTCGGCTTTTTCGTCCCAGACGATGAATAATTCACCTCCTCGG